>NC_052349.1:3383426-3501360 GCF_009727055.1 Benincasa hispida | reverse complement strand
ATTATTAGATTAGTATTATTATTAATAAAATTAATTATATATGTCAATTATAAATTTAATTTAAATATATTTATAAAAATTAAGTAAATTAACCAATATCAACAAAGAAGAAAAAAAAAATAAAAAGTAAGAGAGAGAGAAAAGTCATTGGAAATTGAGAAAACTCTATCTATTTGGGTAGTTATGAAAACCTCCATGGATGGGAATATGAAATGCTTTAGAATAAGATATTCAAATGCCTTAGAATAAGATATTCTCTTTCTCAAAGTTAAAAACTTGTACCAAACTGAGAGGCCCCAAGTAACAAAAGTATATGAGAGAAGAAGGAAGACCAAGGAGAGGCTAGGTAATGAGATAGACAAAATGTAATAAAATAAATAAATGTGGGCCCTAGGAATATTGTTAGTTATGAGAGGAAGGAGGGGTCCACAAGTGAGTGAAGAGAGTATTTGTTAGGCCATTGAGGCTATGGGAGGGTAGGAAATGATTTTGTGTGTAACAATCTCTGTTATGAGATTGAGAGGAAAGGAAGGGAGCTCTCAAATTCTCCCTTACTGTCAATAAAATAAGGGTAATTTGGCCCAAGCTTATCAACTTGGTATCAGAGCAGTTGCTTGAGTATGGTGGGAAAAATGGAAAGTCGAATGATAGCAATGTAAGACAAACAAGCCAAAATGGAAGAGAAGATGAATCTACAATCGAAGGAAGTTAAGGGATGGATGGACAATATGTCTGCACAGATGGCCCTGATCCTGTCTCAACTGGAGGCGATGAACAACCATGAAAAACACTGGTCGTCGTCCGAGAAGACAGTGTCGAAAAAAGGGAAACAAGTCGCTGAAGGGTCCTCGACACGAGTAGAAAGCCGAGAGAGTAAGGAAGGGATCCACACACCTGGTAACAAAGAGGTACCATTATTTGATATGAGGCTGAGGAAGTTGGAGGTGCTGATCTTCAAGGGGGAACACGATGAGAACCCCAATGGCTGGCTACACAGGGTGGAACGCTACTTCGTGGTAAATCGGCTCTTAGAGAAAGATAAGTTGGACGCAACCGTATTGTGCTTGGAGGGTGAAGCCTTAGACTGGTATCAGTGGGAAGACGACTGGTCTTCGGTGGGGAGCTGGTCGCATTTTCGGGAGTTGTTTTTAACGCAATTTCGATCGAAAAGTGAAGTTTATCGGTACGTGAGGGTGATGAGGTTGCAGCAAGAGACGACTGTGAGGGAATATCGGCGGAAGTTCAAGCGTTACTCCGCTATCTTGAAAGAGTTGGGTGATAAAGCCCTAGAGAGTAAATTTGTATGTGGGCTTAAAAAGGAGATCCAAAGCGAAATGCTAAAATTAAAGCCCGAGGGCCTCAAAGCAAAAATACAAATGGCCCAATTAATTGAAGAGGATCAGTTGCTTCAACAAAGTTGGGAAAGGGAGTCGGGGCGAATAATAACTCGATTACGAAAGGCGGGTCGAGTGCTAGCAGGCCGGGTAGTCATGGGTCCAGCAGCCTGAGTAGTCGATCGATCACGTTCAGCCCGAGTCAAGGGAGTTCAATGGGTTTTTCGACGACGATCACCCCCCAGGCAGAAATGGGAGCGAAGGGGAACGCCAGCAGTGCTTATCGACGACTGTTGAATGCAAAAATGAAGGAAAAAAGAGACAAAAGGCTATGTTTCCGATGTGACAAGAAGTTTAGCTTTGGCCATCGTTATAAGAAGAAAGAGCTGCAGTTTATGTTTGTGTAGGAAGGGGAAGATTTGGCTGAAGAAGGTGAAGAGCCCGACATAGTGAAGTACAAACCCGCGAAAGCACATGGAGAGAACACCAAGGAAATCGCGAACCTGTCGTTAAACTCATTGGTTGGGTTAAGCTCACCTAAAACAATCAAAGTTCAGGGAGTTATTGGGGGCCGAGAGGTGATTGTCTTGATAAATGGGGGCGCGACTCACAACTTCATTACCACAGAGTTGGTCGTCGAGTTACAACTATCGGTCTCACCATCGGAGGGATACGATGTAGTGTTGGGCTCAGGAGGATCAGTTCAAGCAACTGGAATTTGTAAAGGTGTGTTCATAACTATCTCCAATTTTTCTATAATACAAGATTTCCTTCCTTACATTTGGGCAACTCGGATGTCATCTTGGGAATGGTTTGGTTGGAAACATTGGGGCAAATTACATTTGAGTAAAAACTGTCAACGATGGAATTCACCGTTAGGGATTGGTTGGTCCAGCTACAAGGTGGCTAAGGCCTAGTGAAATCACAAATATCACTGAAATCAATGGTGAAGGCGGTGAGGGGAGGAGACCAAGGGGTTTTAATTGAGTTGAATGCATTAGATATGAACCGAAACACTAACTTGGGAGATGAAGGCCAGTTACTTGAGGGACAACCAGCCATGCCAGACGAAATTAAGGAGTTGCTTCGTGATTTTGAGGCGATTTTTCAAACTCCGGCATAACTTCCATCAGCTCGAGTCCATGATCATGCCATCGAGTTACAACCGAGAGTTGAGCCAATAATGTGAGACCATACCGCTATCCTCAGTTTCAGAAAGATGAGATCGAAAAGATGGTAAAAGAGATGTTGATGGCAGGGATAATTCAACCCAGTCGAAGTGCATTCTCAAGCCCTATGTTATTAGTCAAAAGAAAGATGGGAGTTGGCGTTTCTGTGTAAATTATCGGGCTCTGAATAACGTCACGGTTCCAGATAAGTATCCTATCCCTATTGTTGATGAACTACTAGATGAGTTGTTTGGCGTTATAATTTTTTCAAAAATTGATTTGAAATCAGGATACCATCAGATTTGGGTCGAACCACGTGATGTCCATAAAACAGCGTTTAGAACGCACAAGGCCATTATGAGTTTTTAGTGATGCCCTTCGGTCTAAGAAACATTCCATCTACGTTCCAGGAAATCATGAACGATATTCTGAAGCCATATCTTCGCTGCTTTGCTTTGGTCTTCTTTGATGACATCCTGGTTTATAGCAAATCCATGGCAGAGCATGTTATCCATTTATCAACAATACTGGAAACTCTAGTCCAAAACTAGTTGGTGGAAAACTTGAAGAAGTGTCATTTCGGAGTTACTAGCATTGAGTATTTGAGCCACATTATCTCAGAGAAAGGGGTCTTAGCAGATCCAACCAAATTGGAGGCAATGAACACATGGCCCACACCTCGGAATATGAAGGAGCTACAAGGATTTCTTGGCCTCACCGGTTACTATAGAAAATTCGTGGCCAACTACGGTGCTATTGCATTACCATTGACTTAGTTGTTGAAAAAGGGGAACTTTAGTTGGAGTGATGAAACAGAAAAAGCCTTCCAACGCCTCAAGTCTGCTATGAGGTCTGTGCCAGTTTGGGGTTACCTAACTTCGATGAGCCTTTCGTTGTGGAAACAGATGCTTCGGGAGTGAGATTGGGGGTTGTTCTCATGAAAAACAAACAACCATTGGCATATTTTAGCCAAGCGTTACCCCCTACCTACCACTTCAAAGTGGTATATGAAAGAGAACTAATGGCCATGGTGTTTGCAATTCAGAAATGGAGACCCTATCTATTAGGAAGGCACTTCATTGTCTCAAGTTTCTGCTAGAACAAAGAGTGATTGCAGAGGAATACCAACGATGGATCGCCGCATGGGGTACGAATTTAGTGTTGAATATAAACGAGGAACAGAGAATTCAGCAGCAGATGCACTTTCACGATTGCCTACCACATGTGAACTCGACCTACTCAGTGTAGTGAAAGGGTTGAACACTGCCTTATTTGTTGAACAAGTATGCAATGATAGTGAGTTGAATGTGATCTAGCAGGCCTTGTTGGATGGATAGCCGGCACCAGTGGGATATAGCCTACAGAGGGAACTCTTGTACTATAAGGGGCGAATTGCAATACCAACCACTTCCCCCACAATCCCTCTTCTACTATAGGAGTTTCATAACAGCCCGATGGGAGGTCATCAAAGGAGCCTGAAGACGTACCAAAGATTATCCAAGGAAGTGTATTGGAAAGGTATGATGCAGAAAGTGCAGCAGTTCGTGGCTAAATGTGGGGTGTGTCAACAAGCAAAATACTTAACATTATCCCCCACGAGCCTTCTACAAGCCTTGCCTATTCTAGACCAGGTGTGGGTGGACATCTCTATGGATTTTATCGAATGACTACCAAAGTCCGAGAGATTTGATACTATTATGGTTGTTGTGGACCGTTTGTCTAAGTATGCCCATTTCATCACTCTTAAACACCCATTTTCTACTCATTCGGTGGCTAGGGTTTTTGTCAAAGAAATTGTTCACCTACATGGCTACCCACGTAGTATCATTTCTGACCGTGACAAAATTTTTACCAGCTTTTTTTGGGAAGAGCTCTTTCGCATGTTAGGAACTCAATTTTGTCGAAGTACAGCCTATCATCCATAGACAGATGGGCAAACGGAAGTGGTGAACAAAGGAAAAAAAACATACTTAAGGTGCTTTACAATGAGCAATACCAAACAGTGGGCAAAATGGGTTCCATGGGCAAAATTCTGCTTTAATACGTCCTTTCATACAGCTACCCAAGTTACCCTTTTTGAAATACTCTACGGCTGCCCCCCTCCACCAGTGCTCGGATACGTACACAACACTAGCTAAGTCAACAAGGTTAATGTTCAGCTAAAGGACCGAGACACCATGCTAGCAAGACTCAAGGAGTCCCTGCTCAAAGCACAACAAGGAATGATGAAGACAACCAATGCCAAAAGGCACAATGTCGAGTTCAGTGTTGGGGATTGGGTGTATCTCAAACTCAAACCATATAGACAATCGTCCTTATCGAAACACAAACACCCTAAGCTCGAACCAAGGTTTGTGGGGCTATTCCAAGTAACCGATTGCATAAGTAAGACGACGTACCACATCGCTTTACCACCTGAGACCGGCATCCACCCTGTTTTCATATATCTGTCTTGTGCAAAGCCACTGGCAGCAACCTGCCAGAGTACCCATTCCTTTGACATTGGCTGCTGACTTATCCTTCATTACCTAACCAGTTGAATTGTTGAGATTATGCACGTCTCCAACTAATGACCAGCAATTGGAAGTCCTGATTCGTTGGGAGAACGGTGACGCGGTCGTTGCAACATGGGAGCTTCCGAGCATCATTAATGACCAATTCCCTGATTTTCACCTTGAGGACAAGGTGGCTCGTTGGGGGGTGAGTAATGATAGGCCCCAAGTAACAAAAGTATATAAGAGAAGAAGGAAGACCAAGGAGAGGCTAGGTAATGAGATAGACAAAATGTAATGAAATAAATAATTGTGGACCCTAGGAATATTGTTAGTTATGAAAGGAAGGAGGGGGTCCACAAGTGAGTAAGGAGAGTATTTGTTAGGCCATTAAGGCCATGGAAGGGTAGGAAATGATTTTGTGTGTAACAATCTCTGTTATGGGATTGAGAAGAGAGGAAGGAAGCTCTCGAATTCTCCCTTACTGTCAATAAAATAAGGGTAATTTGGCACATGCTTATCACAAACATGGTGATAGAATATCATTTCTCATTCTCATCTCTTATTCCCATGAATCAAACGAGCCATTAATAGTAATGAAGTCAACCATTTTAGTTTCATTGATTATGTTTATTATATAATTAATTTTAATCACTATGCTTTGACCTTAATTTTAATTTTTATAACTATTAAAAAAACCTTAGAGAGAAAAATACTTTTTATAGCTCTAGTTTTTATTTAAAAATTAATTTTAATACTTTTTTATTTCTTTTTAAATTAATTAATAAATATTAATAAAAGTATAGATTTAGTGAAAAATCGAGTTAAAAACGTAAATATTGGTCATGAATTTGGTTTATCTTCCATCTATTGTTACAAAATATCTCGTCGGTTGTGGGAACCGGATTTGCTCCTAGAAAGATTTTAAGTGTTAAACAATAGGTTGAACATTTGGGTGCCAATGAGGCTCAGATTTCGTCAAAACTACCCAACGCCAAGACTTGAAAGTATAACAAGAGAACGAGACCACATGTTCAAATATCCCACCTATGAATGTTGTTGAACTCAAACAAAATAACATGATTGACATTACGATACAATAACATAATTGTTAAAATACAACCTATAAACATCATAGAACTTATCATACATAGTTCAATTACATGTGGAGAGAGGCTTAATTAAACATGACTAGAGAAAATTGCAGATTGGAAGCTTTCTCTTTGGCTTCTTGGATTTTGGAGGTTGAAGAACCACCTTGATTGCAGCATCAAAGACAGCCTTTACATTCTACATTTCAAAAAAGTTCATTTAGCAGTGACTATTGATTCTGAAGGTGATAGGAATCGTATTAGGGTGTTAAAGGGATACTAAGGGTGTATTATCAATCAGGGGATTTTGTTATGAAATTTGGTTACAAATAGAGAGAAGGAGAATAGGGAAGATGCACAACATTTTGTGACTGATTTAGAGCTTGGAGAGATTTCAAGATCGGAAGGATCTAAATACTCTAGATTAAATGGTTTATCTTGTAATTGATTACCATTTATATCTCAATATATTTGGATTCCATCATACTGTTATCTTTTATCTTTGGCTTCAAAAGAGGAGAACAAAAGGCCACAAGTTAGAGAAAGGGATTAACAAAACCCTTCGAATTCAGTTAAAGCTTGTCAGTTGTCCTATTGAGCTCATCCATGCTATGCACGATAAAAGTTTATAGCTTAAATCTTTTTTTATTTTTGAATTGTTCGAAAACCAATAGATTATCTAAAAACCAAAATGGCCAAGAATTTTTTTTATTTCATACTTTAGAAAATCGAACTAGCCAATAAGTAGTTCAATCAGCCAAACTGGTTTGTTTAGTTTTGTAGACTTCTTCAATTTTGACTTACAACCTTAGGGTTAGTTCTCGATTTTTGCAGATTTTTGCATTTTGTAACAATAGGAGGCCCATTTCACATTTGCTCTAAAACGGGTTTTCCAAGATTAGAGTTTAGTTATCTTTTGCTTCCAATATATTAAGAAGTGATCAGGTTTTGAGACCTACAGTTTATCCCCTTTAGCTTCTAGTATATCAAGAGGTGATCAGGTTTTGAGAATTGTAGTTTATCCTTTTGCTTCTAATAATTAAGAGGTAATAATCACCAACCTGTTGTGTCTTTGAACTGCACTCGATGTATGCTACTGCTCCAATAAGCTTCTTTAGTTCCTCACCCTGAAAAAAAGATATTTTGTACACTTCATTTCCATAAGAACTTAGAGAGGGAATAGTATGAATAGCAGAGAGAATGCAATATACATTATGACAGCCCAGAGTGAAAACCAACACTGTAAACTGTAACTTCAAATTAGGAATAGGAGAAGTGAAAATGAGATTCAAAAGGAAAGTGAAATAGCGCCAAGTATTGACCTGTTTCGTTGATATTGTACATGCCCCAGGATAGTCCAAGAGGAATTGTTCGTCGTCTCTCAGATCTGCCATCCCAAGTAACAGCATATGACTTTCAATCAGAACAAAACCACAAATTCAAAGAACAGATTTGTGGGGTGGGGGCGAATAGGAGCAGCAAGAATTATCTTCCCCTATAAATTACAGAACAATGAGAGATACACATTTTAGAGACACGAACAGGCATCGATTTAAATAGTACAAATATATCTATATCATGTGGAGATTCTAATTTAATGTTTGGACTTGTATCTAGAAGATCGATAATCAAGACGTTGATCTTTGATTACATGACAATGAAACACACATTTTTATCTGATGGTGTCCCTGAAAATTTGAAGAAAAAAAATTCCATTTGTGGATGTGTGTCCTTACACTAGCCCACAAAAAACAACCATCAGGAAAATTATGAGAATTTTACTTAAGAGTGAAGGAACTGATAATTCAGGTAATGAAATTAAAGTTAAAGAAGAAAGGCACCTAGTTTGGTCCCTACAAGAATAATGGGCAATGATGGGGCATAATGCCTTAACTCTGGGATCCACTGCTCCAAAAGAAAAGGACATCAAGAAGAATCTAAATAGTGAACCAAAATAATAAACATTCCAAAAATTGTGCATGAAGCGAACTTACTTTCTTTGATACATTTTCAAAACTGGCCCGACTTATAAGTGAAAAGGCAAGAAGGAAAACATCAGCTCCTCTGTAACTCAAAGGTCTTAGCCTGCTATAATCTTCTTGACCTGTAATGTGATGCTTTTAACATTCATACACCACTTTAAAATGAAAATTAGTGGGAATATCTTTTCATTGAAGATTGGAGTACCCATTTTAAAATGGAATTTGAAGTTATAGTAGTCTATCTAGCTTACAAACGTTCATAATGATATTTCTGGAAGATACTGTGCGATCAAGTGCCTAAAGAACAGGGACACTTGTTCTTTATTTTTCCACTCGAGTTTCAATTATACCAATAAAATAAGGAGGAAAAAGACAATCTAAACTAGTGTTGTAATTGAAAAAGAAACAAGTGAAAAAGAATATGAAACAATCCGTGAGTAGCTTATGAACTGGACGGATTTGAAGAACACATTCTGAGAAGAACAACTTTGTAATATGGTTTAATTTTAAAGTGCATCTAAACTTCCTCTATGTACTTGATAAAACTTGTTCAGATATTCATATACTATAGCTATTGACGACACATAAATTTTTTTTCCACGACATATTATAGTATGTTGGTTGAACTACTGGTATAATCCTTTTTTCTTATGAGAAACTACTAGTATAATCCTATAGTGATTATAATTTCGTTTAGCTTCAATTAGATCTTATGATCTTAAAGGCTTCCTTTGTCTTGTAATTTGGTCAAATATCCTAAAACGTCACTCAAGTAGAGGCAATTAGCTTTAAGCTTACACAATGAAATTATAGAAATACCAGAAAAGAAAATCCATCAACAGTTTAATACAAAACTGGATAAATGAAGCATGATTATCGGAAACAGAGGAAAAGGAAATCACCAGCAGTGTCCCAGAGACCCAAATTCACAGACCGCCCATTAACCAAAACATTGGCACTGAAATTATCAAAAACAGTAGGAACATAATCCTGCCAAAGCAAAACATTAACACATCATCACAACAAAAGTACACTATAAATTCCAAGAAAACAATCGAAACAAGACGAGTTCATTTCATACCGTCGGAAAAGTGTTGCTAGTGTAAGAGATGAGAAGACAAGTCTTCCCAACGGCGCCATCTCCAACCGTCACGCACTTAATGAACTTCGTGGCCGCCGTCGGAGTAGTGGCGGCGCCGCCGGCCATAGACGAATGTGTTTTGGGCGGATTTTGAAGAAAGTACAGGTGATGTGGATTAAAACCCTAGAATCCGTTGTTTTTGTTCAAATTATGGGGGATTGGAAGAGGAATTTGAGAAAAATGAGAGGAACAGAGGAAGGAAAAAGTGGGAAGAAGGTTTGAAAAAGGCTAATGCAAAGAAAAAGATGCATTGATTGGTGAAATTGGGTTGAAATTGAGGTGTGAGGGAAGGGAAAAGGGGAAACAAAAGGCACCCCACAGAGAGAAAAATGAATCAAAGAGCATCAATTCTGGAAGAAATTGAATCGAGAGATTTTTGGAGAGTGGTTTTTCTTTTCTTTTGTTCCAGGACTCATGCAGATACGCGCTACTACAACGAGCACAGGCACGGTCCCTATGAAAAATACTTCGTCTCGTTGGGTTGAGTTGGTATTCTTTACGGATTCAATATTTGATAACCAATTTTTAATATTGTTGGGTTAAGTTAGTTATTTTACCATTCATCTCAAGTCTTCCTAATTATCTCTCCCTCTAATATTTTTAATAGTTTCACCTCTCGGTTTTTGTTGGCGATTAGATGACCACCTTTGGATGGCCAACTCCGAGTTTCGACAACCATCTCCAATGACACTCACAACTAATTCCGACAACCACCTTGATACAAAACAACTCTAATATCCACATTCGTACGACCAACTTCGACGAAGAACTCCGAGCTCTACGAACTACCTTCGACGACAACTCTAGCGACTAACTCCAACGACTACTTTCGCACAAGCAACTTCAGCGACATACTCCGACTACCACATTCGTGTGTCCAACTTCGACGACCACTGATAAAAATAAAACAATGGGTTTAATTATCCACCATTTTATCACTCTCACTCTCACCCATTTTCCCACGCGTTTTCATTACTTTTCAAACTCCCTCAATTACTTTGTCATTTCTCTCTCATACGTCTCCTCACATTTACTCCCATTTTCTCATCTTCTTCCTTCTTTCGCATTCTGCTTCATCTTTCTCATTTTCTCTCTTCTTTCTCTATCGGGCTCATATGAGTTTTATTTTCCCTTTTCTTTCTCAAATTCTCCTCTCTTTTTTTATTTTCTTTCTAAGGTTGTTCTTTTAGATTCAATTCTTCTTCTATTTCATTTTTTTCTAAAAAATATTACATACGACGTTCTATTATTGTTTCACTAAACAAAAGTTCAACGATATTATTTAAACAACTTATCCCTTGATGTTTTCAAATATTACATAATTCTAATGAAATAGTAGAATTTAACATTATGGCTCAATTTTTTTTTCAAGATAGTTTGTACACTGATGCAACATAATAGTAGAAAAAATAGACATCAATATTTCTAAAATCATTTCACCGATTTTAGAAAAAGGTAAATCCATATTCCACAAATTGATTTAAAAAGACTATAATAGTTAGTCTTGTGATTTAAATTGTAAGATTTTGGTTTTTTTTAAGATTAACATTTAAGTGTCACCCCTTCTATCTAAAACAATGCCAATAATTTCGTTTAATGGTACTACCGATTTTAGAAAAAGGTAAATCCATATTCCACAAATTGATTTAAAAAGACTATAATAGTTAGTCTTGTGATTTAAATTGTAAGATTTTGGTTTTTCTAAGATTACAATTTAAGTGTCACCCCTTCTATCTAAAACAATGCCAATAATTTCGTTTATGGTACTAGTTCTTTCATTTATTTTTTTTTTTAACTTTTACGTTAATTAATGATTAAGTTGGGTTTTTGAATGAAATAATCACATCTATTTGAGTGTTTAAAAAATTGAATTCAAAATTTTTTGTTATGCATATGAATACTTTGTAGAGAATTTGTTATGTTCTAAGAATGGAAAGGAATTAGATTTTTTTTTTTTTTTATATTAGAAAAGTTTGGAAAATATATGTATACTTGAAAATTAAAATCAACAATAACAAAAAAAAAAAAAAACAAAACAAAACAAAAGACAAAACAATTTCATTTACAAAAATAGCACCAGATATCTTAACTCAACTCTGCCCCCAAACACAAACAATAATTATCAACTCAACTCTACACAGCAAATACAGACAATGTAATTCTCTAGATAATTTAACTCTCCAGATAATAATTATCAACTCAACTCTGCCTCATTAATGCATCTAGGGATGGCAAAATTCTCTACGTGGTCAAACCGAGGATTAGACGGGGATGGAGAGGGGATCCCCACCTCTTCCTGACTCTGAACACCGCCTCCGCTCCGATTTTTTTTTATTTTAATATGTGTAAATGATAACTTGTAGAAATACAAGTTATTGCGACTCAAAAGTTGGAATAATTAGGGTCTTTAATGATAAAATCTCATCATTTTTAGAGAAAACGCATGGGATTACTCGAACACTATTAAACTCATGCAAAAGAATGTTTATTGCTAAAATACTGCGGCGCTAACGCATGATATTGCAGGATTTCAATAAATATTCTAAGTGTCCCAGACAATGTCAAACGCATGGGCTTGTGTCGGAGGGATTCAACGTAAGGAAGATTCATTGATTCAGGCTACTTGTGTCAAATCACCACTTGCAAGCATGGGCATCTGCAGCTGGCGGCGTCTAAAAAACATCTGAGTGTCAGGCAGCTAACCAGGGTATGGAATTTAATACTGTCCCATCATCAAGTTGGAGAAGACCGACGCTTATAAATAGAAGAAATCCCACCAGATAAAAAAATCTTTAGCTCATTGTATAATTCTAAACTTTTGAGACTTCAGAGCTGTGTTGTGGTGACGAGAAGAACATAAGAGGGAAGAGAACCACCACCACCGCCGATCAAGGAGCAGAGAAAGCTGAGCTCGAGAGAGAACTTTCTTCCATTTCTTCTACAAGTGGTTGTACACGAATTAGAATTAAGCCAAAGAGGACAAGAGATTATACTTTGCAGCTTGACTCCTTTCATTTCATCTTACTTATCGTTTTCGTCATCTCATTTGATTGAGTATTGGTTTTGTAAAGACAATCAGTTTCTTTATAAATTCACATATTTGATCTATCTCACTTCGCCATTGTTTATTTCTTGTTTTATGTTAGATGCATCTATAACTTCATGCAAAATCCAATTCTAAACACTTAAGCCAACTAAATCACTTGGTAAAAGCATCTTTAGCTTAAATTATTCAAGAGAATAAGTAAGCCAGCATTAAGTTAGAAACGCTAAGTACATCTAGAGATAAACGCACTGGTGTTTTATTACATCCTGTGACTAACGCATACATCCTAGAGATAAGGTGTTTATAAAACCCGAACTCTAATTACTTCAAGTAAGAGTAAGTAATGTGATGTCTTCTAATGAGCTAAATGAAGCCATGTCTTAGGAAGGGTAGAAGATGAAAGCAAGAAGAAATAGGCTCTTGGGTAGCTAAGTGTAAAAGTAGGACAAAACTCAGTTAGGCTAAGGAAGGTCATGCTTGATGATGGAATACATAATAAGCATATGAATGAGACTATGTCATCTAATGAGGTATGGTGCTGAAGTAATATTGTGAATGCAGTTAGCAAAAGGAAATTTGCTAAATCCTAGCCCTTCATCACCGATAGTGAGCCAGGTGGCACAAGGAGGGCTCATGCTGGATTTTGGGTGGTAATATAAGCAAGAAGGTCGAGTTCATTGGGTTAGTTTGGACAAACTACTTAGGCTATTTGTAGTGGCATTCGAAAGTTCTATATGTCTATTTTTTGTGGCTGGGCTGCTGGAAGGAAAACTCACCGAAATAAGGCCGGAGAGGCAAAATAAAGACAAAGGGTTCATTTCTCGGGTGAATCTAGGCCATCAGTGAAGAATTGAAGCTTCAGGACGAATTACGAAGCATTTTGAGCTAAAAATTTGAAGAAATATTGTTAACTCAGTTATAAACAAGCTTGTAGAATTAAAATTTTTAAGATGAGGCCTGGAAATTGAGTTATATAATTTTGAAGTTTGAACTGGAAATTTTTTAACAAGCAGGTAGCTGCTTGAATTGGGGCCAATGATGAAGTTTTGAATCTCCAGATTAAACGACGAGGAATTTTGAGCTAAAATTTTAAGGTAATGTTGCTAATCAATTCTAAACATGTTTGTAGAAGGAAGTTTCTTCAAAAGAGGGCTGGATTTTGAGTTATGAATATTTGAAGTTGTAACAGAGAAGTTGTACATAAGCAGATAGCTACTTGGGAAGAACAAGCAAACAGCTCATATGGAGAATGAGGATCTCGCTTATGAAGGAAATCTCATTAATTTTGTGCTGAGAATCTCGCTAATAAAGGAAATCTCTCTAATTTTGTGATGAGGATCTCACTCTAGAAAGGAATCTCGCTAGAAATTGGGCTGAATCTCACTGGTAAGGTTAATATCGCTAGGATGACAATTTGCCAGGAAAAGCTTGATCTCGCTCATGAGGATCTAGCTGATCTCGCTCATGAGGAGGATCTCGCTATAAAGCTGCCTTTGTTGATGAAAGTTCCTTTAGTAATGAACTATTTGAGGTATTTTGCTAAGAATTCTATGTAGTTAACCAGGAATTATGTCCTTTCAGGTCAAGAAGAGCTAGGAGAGGCGTATAACTCTTTAAGAGGCCAACGAGCTGTGAGTGACTATATGATGATTTAATGTTTTAATGATTTAGAAACTATGATTTCGTAGAAGATATTTCTCATGCTAAGTGTTCAAATGAAGTGCCAAGAAACCTATGTTTGAAGTTATTTCTCATGCTGAGTAAAGCATGTTTTCCACAAAAATTGACACGATTTAAATATGTGATCTTGTCCAAATACTTTCAGCATGTTTTAGTAACTCCACTTTCATGATGTTTACTAGTGTATGGGTTTTTCAAGTATGTTTTCCATGTCTAACGCATGCTAGTGGTTTTTACAAGCTGGTTCAATGTGTTTTAAGCCCACTTATTTCACAAAGTATGAAGCATGCATTAGGGTTAAAGCTAAGGTTGAATGAAGCTTGATGTACTATGTTTTAAATACCTAAGGTTGTCAAAGTACATGCGTTGGTATTCCTAAACAAAATGAAAAGGGATACTGAAGGTAAGAAAGGTATCCTAAAGAGTTTTCTATGATATATTTGAAAACTATTCTTTTAATGCTCTTCGAGAACTTGATAGCTTAAGTGAGCCGGATACTGAAAGTAAAGAAGGTATCTGAATAAATGTACCGAAGGTGTTGACGGTACATAGAAAACACCACGTGCACATTGGTAATACGACGTCGAGGGATTGAGCAAATGGGTTCTCCCCGACTAAGGTTGATGTTAAGGGTTAGATCTAGTAGTTCACTCTCAACTAAGGATAAAGGGAGGTCGAAGTATGGGTCTCCTAGTCTATATACCAACAAAGGGAGGCCGAAGTATGGGTCTCTTAGCCGGTAACAGACGTTGGGAGCTAGAGCGATGTATACTCATTCTCAACTAAGGAATAATGATGTTTAATGGTGGTTTTAAAGGTTTTGTGTACACGTTTTCTTGGTACATTTTAGTTCCAGTATTATGTTTTCGGGCTTTCAGTTTAAGCATGAGATTTACGTCTTTATTAAGTCACTCACTGGGCTTCTAACTCACGTTTTCAAATATTTTCCTTTTCAGGTAGCGGTCAGTTCCCAAAAGACTTTTCCGCTATTGCTCTGCCACTCAAAGAAATAAGTTGAAGTGTAATTGAAAACCTGTATTAGTTAGTACACATGTGTCTGTCTAGTGACTAGTATTCTAGATGGGGCTCACTAAGTTGTAATATTCATGTATGAACAATGTTGTGAAACCCTACAATATAAATGTGTTAAGTTCCGAGTTAATATGTTGGTATATTGATGATATGTATGTATTCAGGGTTTGAATAAAAGTTAACAGGTTTGTTAGGCAATAAGTGCCAGTAAAAGAGTTGGTAATTACTGCAGTCACCATTCCATCCAGGTTAAGAGGGTAATCTGGAGTGAGGTGTGACAAGTTGGTATCAGAGAAAAAGATTTTGGGAAGAGAGGAAGAAAAGTTTATATATAAGTCTGAGTCCTGAGTCTTTAGCATGTGTACTACTTAAGTAAGAGGAAAATATCAAGTAAAAGTGACAAGCAGAGCAGGCAGACAGACAACGAGAACCCTGCCCTACCTTTAGAAGTTCTGAGATTCGAGGGAATTCAAATGTTAGTGAACGGAGAGGTAAATACCCGGTAAATCAGGAAACGACTTCAAACGGGAAGTCGAGGATTCCGCAGACAGGAACAAATTCTCAATTAGTGGACAGAATATTTGACAAAAAGTGTCAAATCAATTCTGGCGGATTCGAAAAGGAAGTACGGTATTGAGAATGACCTAATAGGTATTGATAAAGGACAGAGAGCTACAAGTCAGCATAGGATAGGAAGGAAGAAGCCAAGACTTGTGATTAGTATGGATGATAGATCAAGGTTTTGGCATCCTACCGAGCCGGTAGTTGGTACGAGTAAGAAACCCTTATGCACGAATTGTGGTAAGCATCATCGAGGGATATGTTATAAAGGGAAAAACGTATGTCTCCAGTACGGACAGGCAGGACATTTTAAGAAGGAATGCCCAGCTAGGTCGAAGAGTTCAGATAGAACACGGTATGACTTTACAGACGATAGATAAGCCTAGTGGCTCAGAAGCCGAGGCAGGAATTCAAAAGAAGAAAAACGA
Source organism: Benincasa hispida (assembly GCF_009727055.1). Taxonomy (NCBI): domain Eukaryota; kingdom Viridiplantae; phylum Streptophyta; class Magnoliopsida; order Cucurbitales; family Cucurbitaceae; genus Benincasa; species Benincasa hispida. The sequence goes on along the minus strand of NC_052349.1, from coordinate 3,485,404 downwards.
GAAAGGAAGCAGGACGATCTCAACGGTAGGGTAGGTTTTTACGAAGTGTCCTACCAGGAGGCAGAGGAGTTACCTAATGTTGTGAATAGTAAAGTAACTTTATGTACCAGTACATTTATGAACTAGTTGCCTATGATGTTATCTGATATGTTGCAATGTTTGTAGGAAAGATTGTAGAGAGCATGTCCCTAAGTAGCTATTATTATGTTGTAGAGAGGTTGTAATAGTATAAGAGTTTCACAGGTTCTGAAGTAGTTGTTGATAAGTATAGTTATAAAGTGATTCCATTAGAATTCCTGAAATTGACGTCACTCTAGAGCATGGATTTTCTGAATAAATGTTATAACCGTATGAATTGTTTTAAGGATGGATAATGTTTGAGAGATTTGGTACGCAAGAGACAGTATTTGTAGGAAGCAAAGGAATACTTTCAGGAAGCCTAATATCAGCAGTGAAGACTAGGAAGCTGTTAAGTAAAAGATAGGAAGCTTATTTAGCCCATGTGACGGTTTCATAGGACGAGAAGATGAAACCTGAGGATGTACCAGTTGTACAAGAGTTCCTGGACGTTTCCCCTGAAAAGTTATCAGATTTACAATCTGACAAGAAAATTGAGTTTACTATCGATTTAATTCCAGATACAACACCTATTTTTCAAATACCATAAAGGATAGTGCTAGAAGAACCCAAGGAATTGAAAGTTCAACTACAGGAATTAATAAATAAGGGTTACAACAGATCCAGTGTGTCACCTTGATGACATATTGGTGTATTCAAGCAGTAGGGAAAATCACGGGAATCATTTGAGGATAGTTTTGCAGACACTGCGAAAGAAGCAGTTGTATGCCACGTTCAGCAAATGTGATTTCTGGTTATACCAGGTTGTATTTCTTGGTCATATGGTTCCAGCAGCAGAAGTGAATGACTCTAGATGCTTTAAATGTTTTAAGTAAATTGCTAAAGCTTATGAATGTTTAGCAATATATGTTTACTGAAAGCTATTTATAACAACTGTTCTTAAATAGTTACCAAGCAACGCACCTCACATTAACGTTGTAGTTATGCTATGTTTTACAATGACCATGAGGATGTGTTAGTAAGAATGTTTTGGGCAACTAAGTCATTGAGAAATAAGAATATGCAAGTTGAGTATGAGTGGCTCAGTACTGAAGCTCAGTCTTAAAAATTGAATAGCTCGATACTGAAGTACATGGAGAAGGTATCTGAGTAGCTCGATACTGAGGTACATAGAGAAGGTATCTAAGTAGTAGTACCTAAGGTACGATGGTACTTGAATTAGAATTGTACAATTAAAGGAAAAGTTGTGATTGATAGTGTCGAAACACTCCATTCTAGTCATGAATTGATGTTGAGAGATTGAGTAAAGATTCTCTCTCAACTAAGAATGCAAGTTATGATTGTAGGAAGAGAGCAAGAGGAGTTCCTTCTCAGTTAAGTAGTAATGCAGTAAAGAATGATAAAGAGTGGGCAAAACGGCCACTCTATACTAATAGACTAAGGTATAGTCTAGCAAAAAAAGAAAAGTGCTAGGTGATGTTTGTTTTGTCAACAAGTGAAACCTAGAAGGCAAAAGTCGGCAAGATTACTCAATCCACTACCGGTACCTGAGTGGAAGTCGGAAGTCACGCAGGTAAACAGAGACTTTTCACTAGAAATAGAATGTATAGCAAGTTTGCTCAGAGGTTAGTGGCAAATGTGAAGTCTATTCTAGTGAAATCAGAGGAAAATGGTGTAATCTAGAGGAAGTCCTAGTCTAATTAATCCTAAGAGGAGGGAAAAGATGAGCAACAGTAAGCTCAAAATGTACCAGGGGTACATTGAGTATAAAAGTAAGGAACAAAATAGTCAGCATAAGACAAAAAGGAAAAGGTCCGATTTGCTGATGTTCCAGGTAATAGCTCGAAGTTTGAGTTGTAACTGAGCTAGGGACTAGTACAGTTAAGAAAACCTTATGTATACAGTATGGTAAGCCATAGTTTGGGAAATGTTATAGTATAAGAATGTCTTCTCCCAAGTATGGATAAAAAGGACATCCTAAGAAGAGTTCTCTCGGTCAGGTCGAGAAGTCTAGTTGACACAAATATTGATTTCACAACTAGCAAGTAATTCAAAAGTATGACAACTGGAAAAGAATGTTCCAATGGTATTGCTGGGAAATGGAAAAGGACCACCCTAGTAATAAATGAATATTATGACTCAGTGGAGAATGGAAGAGTCACCAGAGGGTGTGAGAAGTGAACTATAAGGACCAAGTTGTTCATATATATTAGTATTACTTAATATAAACAGAGTTAATACCAAAGTAGCTCAGCGGAAGCGTAGTAAAAAGGAGAAAAGAAGAAGGTTGTAAATTTACGATCAAAGAATGTTATGAAACTCTTTTACCTCTTTTGAAAAACAAGGTTGTAAAGGGGGTCTGACTTTGTATTTTTTTACCTCTTTTTGAAAAACAAGTTTTTTTGTACCCTTTGATGATGAAAATAATGTAAGCAGAGGAAATTTAGTTTTCCAATTACTCTTATGCTCCCCTTATTAAATTCTCACTTTTGAATTTCAATAACTAATCTACCAAATTAATTCACAAAATTTCTCCACCAAAATCAATTGTTTTACAATCCATAACAAAACAAAAAATATATTCACAAAAAATTCTCTTCACGAAATTGTGATTCACAAAAAGTTCTCTTCACCAAATTATCTCCAGAACGAAAGGTCTTTCGCCAAGTCTAAAACGTGTACTTCACGAAGTTGTGATTTTGTACACTCCGTAAGAAGGTATGTATTTCATTTTATATTCAATAGTTCGATAATTTCTTTCATATTAGAATTCATTTGCTTGTATGCTTGCTGGCTTGATTATTTTTTTCTCTAATGCCAAAAAGAAACATATTTGAAAGTTTAAAAAAAACATGAAAGAAAAAGGACAACAACTTTTTTTAAGATACCCGACTGGACTTCACCAGGTCTTCATCGGGTACAAAAGAATTGGTTGAAATTACCCAGTCGGGCTTCATTGGATCTTCACTGAGTACAAAAGAAAAGTTGAGATAAGTAAAATAAAAGACAGAAAAACTATTTTTTTAAGATACCCGGCCGGTCTTCACCTGGTAGAAAAGAAATTGGTTGAAATTATTCGATCGAGCTTCACCGGTTCTTCATTAGATACAAAAGAAATATGTTTGAAACTACTCAGACGGGCTTCATGGGATAAGAACCGGGTATGGGGGTATGAGGCGACCCAATCAAGTATGGGGGCATGGTCTGGGGCCCAGTAGAGGTAACTCTAGACCCAGTCGGGCATATATGAAGTATACTTTACTGTTTTTTGGCCCCGTGTTGTACCCGGCCGAGTGGACGACCGAGTAAAGTTGTTTTTTATTAGTTTTATTAGATTTATTTTACTTTTTCTTAACTACATTAATACATTTTTGTTATAAATTGTAGGAAAATGCCTCGCATTTGGATATGCTTCGATGGCATTTGGAATGAAAGAGAAAAAGATTACGATGGACGAAAGTTGAGGGGGTTTGATATTGAGGTTGGACGATGTATAATGAATTCCTAACCAAAGTTTATAAGATAAGTGGTATAAATTCAATTGAGTATAATATTGTTATAAGATGTATACTTCAATTGAGATCAAAAGGTTTTGCATATGTAATTCAAATTGATGCAGATCTACATGAAAGGAATCGATGAAGGTTCACAGCAGAAGGGGATCGTTCTCAACTTTAAAATTTTCACAGAAATCCAATTTTACAGAACAAAACATTATGCATTATACAAAAAACACAACATACTTTTAGAAGAGAAAGTGAAACTAGGGTTAAAAGAAACCCTTACCTTTGAAGAATAACATTCTTCATGAAAAATCCCTCGATCCAGATCACAAACTCTTCAATCTCAATCTCGATCTCCAAAATCCAAAATTCAAAGGGCCACCACACCAAGAGAACCTCTTATATTCTCTGTTAGGGTTTGAGAATAAGCTGAAGTGGTGGGCTCTACTAAAATTTTGGGAAGAGGAGGAGAGGATGGGGGGAGAAAAAGAACACTTTTTCTTCTCTGTATGTTCTTGAGATTTTTTAGTGAGATCTCTCTAACCCTCAGAAAGAAGAGGAAGAAGATGATGAATCGTTAAACTAAACCCCCTACTGCACGTCTGGTTGAGAGAGAATTAAGGGGAAGGAGTTGCAGCTCCCTCCCTTTAATTAAATTAAAATTAAAATTAATTTAATCTAATTAATAATTACATATATATAATAACTAACTTATTATATATACACACTTATATCAAATATAACACATAATCTATAGTTTTTATACTGTATCAAATACAATATTACCTATAGTCTTATTCTCTCTCGACAATACATGGTATTTAATATAAATCACATTTATACTAAATACAATTATATGAATCTCATCAATATAATTAATATTTGAATCATATTCAAATATTTAATTCTTCTCTACCATTTATGGTATTTAACCTAAATCGTATTTATATTAAATTTAATTATATGAAATTCGTTCATATAATTAGTATGTGAATCATATTCAAATATTTAATTCCTCTCAAAGTAACCTTTATATTATAATATATCAAATACATTATATTAATTATATCATATATAATTAATTTGAACAATTAATTTGAACAATTCAAATTAATCCAAAATTCAATAATTCCTATTGAGCTATAGAGGGGACCTTATTGACCTGTAGTTTAAAGCTCCAGTGGTACTTGGATAATTAATTAAGCTATTTAATTAAATTAACCGACATCCATTAATTGTTGGTTACTCCACTAAAGATCGACAGTTGCACTATTCGCACTATAGATATATTTCTGTGCCCATTGGATATAACCAGTCAATAGTGCGATGACCCTTCGCAAATTGCTTATAAGTACAACTGTGTCAAAATTACTATTTTGTCCTTGTAGTTACATTTAACTCTTTAAGTACTACTGATCTCTCTAATGAATAATAAGTCATAGTTCAACTATGACCAAATTCCTCTCGGGCTAATAGAGGGTGTGGCAACATTGTTCAAGCCCCGGAATCAGCCTTAAGGGAGCAATTTATCTACTTACCCCGACATTAAGAAATGAGTGAATTTCATCTTGTGTAGTTGTGTTCCCAGCTCTCCAATCAGACGAATCCCCAAATGGTAGGCATATTGAGTTGGCGATCTGGCCACTCTCACCCATGATCAAAGGACCACCTCCATGGACAGGAGTTCACAACTCATTTAGGATTCAAGTCATGTCATCTATGGTCATCCTGGTGAAATGTAGGTCTCTACTATTAACGACGTTATATGATGAGACTAGTCATTTCGTGGTCCGGTCTTATACAATGAGTCTTTACTCTTTGTATATGATATCTCCACTCACATGTCTTCATATGAATGATCAGGATCAGATTATTTATAGCACTTTACAACACTTGTAACATCTATAAAGTGGGTTGTATCTGTAGTATCACCAGGATAAGGTATCCAGCCTTATCTATCTACTACATACCATTTAAGTTAGCATTTAAACATGATCCACCCGTATGTCTCTACATACATGTTTAAATTATATCAAATAACTTAAGATCTTAGTTTATTCGATTGAGTAAATGATCATAAAATAACAATTATTTTATTAATAACAATGTGTTTATACAATGTTTACAAACTACGAGAATACAATAAAGATTTAAGACACCAATCTAAATACTACACACGTCCTCACATGGGAAGAGGTCTTAGTAATACTTCTTTACGTATCCATGCTTCCAAAATGTTCAAGTAATCAAGGGTTTCATCTAAACAATTCATATATCTGACGAGCTGAAGAAATCCCTTCAACGTCTAGACTAGTACATTGCAAGATGGAGTCGGATAGTCCATTTTCTCCCATATATTTTAACCCATCACTTACTTCGTCGCCATTGTTTGTGGGTGGAGGTGGAGGTAGTTCCAGTGGTGCAGGTGGTATAGGTGAAGGGCAAGATGGCTCCATAACATGATTCATAAATTGGATCTCTTCCTTAAATGGAACGAGTTGCAATGTGATTCTTACCGGCAAAAAATGCAATCGTGAATAAATAAACCAAGAAGCTCTAATCATGAATAAACGCTACTCAAAAAGCTTAAAACGGAACATACTGCATTTAACCCAAAGACTTCATCTCTAATTACTCCTTGTGGAGGAGAATGTGAGTCAACCATCTCAAAATGCGTGGTATGGCATTGTCGTTAATTTTGTTTGCAACACGACCGGATAAAGATGAAATAGTTTCATATGCCCATACCTATATGAAATGTAAGTGTATATTAGTGGTGTACTTAAAAAAATATTCATTAAAAAAATGAACTAAATTACCTAAAAAGCATGGGGAAACCCGTAAAGACTGTAGGTCTGTTGTTTTTCATCTGTTATTGCCTTTATACGCCTTTGCTTTATCTTTCAGTCCTTGTTTGAATCATCTAATTGTACTTACAAAAGTTTTTTTACTTCAGTCCTCATTACAAAATCTATTATAATCATCTATGATCGCTAAAATTTCAAAATCCACTTGTTTTTTTCCTCTCTTTACCCATCATAGAAACTCAATAAAATAAAACAATGCAATTTTCACTTCATCAACATTGTTTTGAACTCAATGGATGAAAAAATAGAGTCTAACTCATGTACCTTCATACCCTCATTATCATTTAAATACTTAACTCTTAAGTCTAATAAAAGAATTTTTATCGTTGGATTTTTCAGTCCTTTAATAAGATTAAAATCTATTTGCCTGAATGATACCTTATTCCCTAGAAGATTAAAACTAATGACATCTCTCCTAGGCTCCTCTATCTCTCAAAGAAAAATATAGTGAATCAGTGATCCATTTAAGATGATGTTTATGTCAAGGAGAAGGCCAAGACATGTTGTCTAAACATGGCTAATTGTGTCGAAGTTAGTTTCTTCTTTAAGTTTAGGGATGACTTTTCCTATATGGGAACAACATGAGAGGGTTGTAGGAAAATGATCATTAGGATGAATCTTCATTTCCAGTTCCATTATAACCTATATTTTTCATCAAATAGATAAATTAAAAGTCAATACGAGAAATCACATTGAGTCAGAATATCCACAAAAAAAAAAATCTAATGTAAGTTACTGTTGAAAAATAGTAATGTTCTGCCACCCTATCGTCCGACCCATCTGCTACTCGTTTTTGTCCTGGCTCGGGATTGGGTAAAAAAATAGTAAAGTCTCGCCACCCCATCGTCCGTCCCACCCCATCCTGCCCCCTTCCCCATCCCGATTCGCCTGCACCTCACTTGAAAGCTCCGCTTGATCAAGATCTCAAGTAGCCCGACTAGGCTTTATCAAATTATGAGGCCTCAATTTTAGAGTATCATAATTTAAAGGAAAACAAAAAAGTTTGTAATGTACAAATCAACTCATATACTATCTATAGACCTCAAAATCATTCTAAAATGCAACATTTTTTCACAACAAAAAAAAAAAAACCCAAAAATTTATGAAACCCTATGAAAACAAAACCTATAAACTTGTTACCAAAACAAATTCAATTTTTTTTTTTTTAATCAAATGAGCTCAAACAAGATCAAAACTCAATATTATAACAAAATAAAGTATAAAGATACACAAAAGCATGAAATCAAGAACAATGTCAAGAAATCCAAAACCAAAACCCTCCTAAAATATGCAAAAATACTTACTTGATGAAGATGAACTCGAAGATGATGTTTGTGTTGATGAAGATGAACCAAAATGTTGAAGAAAAACTGAAAGAATGTGAGAAGTTTTTAAAGAAATTTGAATGATTGAATAAGAAAACAGTTATGGAGGGAGGGATTATTGGGTTTTGAAATTTTGAATCTTTTTCCTAAAAAAAGGTATAATGATCTTTTCCTACTTGTAGTAAATTTTGAAGGGTAAAAACTACATTCCTTTTAAAAGGGGTCCTTTTTTCCATAAGAAAACTTCCAATGGGTCATTTTTGTCAATTTTCCCTTCTCTTTTCCTTTCTCTCACATTCTTTTCTGGAAGGACGTGTAGTTTAATTCTTTTCTTTTTTCCTTTTTTAGGGGATGAAAAGAAGTGAAATCAAGGAAGTACATGGAAACTTATCATGGGGATTTTGTACGGATGGCCTCATTTGGGAGGCCCAAATGAAAAATGTGAGGAGTATATCAGCATGTAGCAGAAGCAACAAGGATCAATAAGCATTCTAATTCATTAACTTTGGTTGTAAATAAAGCATGCTCATACAATAATGAGAGGGTTTTAAGTAATACCTTTGAAGAACACCTTGAATCACGAATTCAGCTGCAAATCCTCTCCAAATTTGTGAACCACCTCAAGATCTTCCCTACTATTCTCTTGGAGCTTTAGATTGAATTGTGAGACTCAAAATAAGCTTGAATGAAGGGAATTTGGAGAATAAGCTCATTGATGCAACTTGAAGAACACTTCTTCAACCTTATAAGTTTTCAACAAAACTTCAGCAAGTTCATCAGCTATTGCATGCCCAATTTCCACTTTCATCTTCTCTATTTATTGCAGGACATTCATGCAAAGAAGAAGGTTGCATGAAGTGCAGCTCATGCTTGGAAGATTGAAACAAAATCAAGTGGTTTTTTGAGTGAGCTACTTGAAAGTGTTAATGGAAAAATCCAATTTTCCATATTGTGTTTTTCCAAACTTTTTCAATTTTCAAAGTGATTTCTAAAATCAATTTTGATTTCAAAAATTGAAATTATTATTAATTTTACAAAATTAATTTCATAAATTAATTTTCTAATAAAATTAATAGTAAATAATTAATTAAACAATGTAATTAATTATAATTAATTTAATATCAATTATTAAATTAATTTTACACAAATCCCACCTTCATGAATTTGATACTTAAATCATATTTTAATATTAATTAATTCTCCAATTTCGTTTAGTTTCAAAATTAAATGCATAATTATATCACATATAATTACTAATTCCCTAAATTCTAATTTGAACGTTTCAAATTAACTTATCACGCTACTCTAAAGCTAATCCATTTACGAGCTAGTAAGGGGACCTTGTGGTCCTACAGATCATGAGCTCCAACGATCCGAGATTAATTGGCTAAACTCTTTGCACCAAATTAACCCCCATTCGTTAACTAATGGGTCACTCCACTAAAACCCATAGTTGCAATCCCCTCACTGTAAATATATTATGTCCACTCAATATAACCATGTTAGTAAATTAACTCTTCACAGGTTATTCGTAATAACGGCTGGGTCAAATGTCTGTTTTACCCCTGAAATTACGTCTTGTTCCTTAAGTTCTTACTGATTCTCTAATGAACAATTGGTTTGTGATCTCATCACTAAACTAGATCCCTCTTAGTCCAGTGAGAGGGTGGGGCCCCTTGTTCAAGACCTGGATTCAGTACTTAAGAAAACAACCTTTCTCTTATCCCTAAATCGGGTAAGTGTGAATTTCGTCTTACACCCTATGTCCCCAGCTATCTACCCGGTCTTACCCCAGAAATTGGAGGCTTATTGAGTCGGCGCTGTTGAGCCAACTCTCACCTATGCAAATCTAAGGATAATCCCAAATAAATAGGAGTTCATAGTTAACTCAAGATTAAGATCGAGTTACCTAGGTCATCTAAGTGAAATAGTCAGTCTTATACAGTAAACAACGTTATAAAGTAAGAGTGACTTACTTTTTGGTCTGATCTTATACAAACTCATCGTATATGATGCCCTCACTCCTCATGTCAATACATGAACGAATCTAGATCACTTCATTTGTAGTATCTTTACAACAACTTGTAACATTTACAGAGTAGACCGCATCCAATAGTATTACCAAAATAAGATACCCAACCTTAATCATGTACTATAGACCGTTTTAGTTGTTTACTCGAACTTGATCAATACCTATGTCTCTACATAAAGTTCAAGTATTCATATAATAGCCATGGATCTTTGTTTATTGGATTTAGACTTTTACTTATGCAATTTATAGAATCAATAATAAGTTTATTGACTATAGAATATGTTTATCTTTTACAAAATGCAAGTTTTAGGATATAAAATTCAACAAAATGGTCACCTGTAGAAAAAGTAATGGAAGGTGGCCTTCTTCAATGTCATTCACATGTGATTTTATCGCTTCGCCCCTGAGATGTACCCACGTGCCTGCCACTACCAAGAAACTCGATTCTCGATGGCTCGTTACTCGATCCTCGATTATACGTCACACGATCCTCGATGCACAATCACTTTATGCCCGGATGCATGGTCCCTCGATAGATGTGCAATTGACACATGTATACTTGATCATAGCCACATCATACTCGATACTTGATTAATGTATACTCGATAATTTTGAACTTTTTGAATTCTTAACCCGTTTGAAGCCCATTATTTCACCACTTCAACTCGTTTCTAAGACTATACTCTCTCATCTTCTGATTTTATATCACTCGACGACTGCATCTCTACACTCTAAATGTTGGGAATGTCCTAAAACTCGCAGTTCGTAATATTTTAAACATATTTTATTTCAGAATAAAAGTATATTGAGACTTCATTCAATAAAAGTGTTATCGAAATTGCATTCTGTTTTAAAATCCGATAAACGAACCCATGACTATAATAAGAATACTTTAACTTTATGTAGAGACATAAAATAGGATCAAGTTATTGTTATAGTCTAAAAGATCTATAAGTATATGGATGAGATTGGGTACCTCATCCTAGGGACACTATGGAATAGACCACTTTATATACGGATACAAACGATGTGATTCCAAAATCGTGTGAAGAAATGGGAGTAGGGGCATCCTATGCAAAAGACGTTTGCATAAGACCAGACCATGAAATAGTCACTTTTCTAAATAACGACCGTTTACTGTTAAAACTGACTATTTCAATTCAATGACCTAGGACAACTCGATCTTAATCTTGAGCTAACTATGAGCTACTATTTATTCGGGATTATCCTTTGATCTGCATAAGTGGGAATAGTTCAACAGCACTACTCAATATGTCTCCCATTTTGGGAATAAAACCGGATAGATAACTGGGGACATAATCCTACAAGATGGAATTTAATTCTACCTAATTTAGGGTTAGCAAATAGGTTATTCTCTTAAGTACTGATTCCTGGTCTTTAACAAAAGGGCCCCACCCTCTCTGATAGAGGGGGACATGGTTTATTAGTTTGATTATTAACCAATTGTTCAATAGAGGATGGTGGTGACTTAAGGAGTAATATGTATTTACAGGGGTAAAACAGTAATTTTAATCTAGTTATAGATACGAACGACCTGTGAAGGATCGACTTATTGATCATGGTTAAATAAAATCGAAAGAAATATATCTTCAGTAAGGAGAGTGCAACTATCGAGCTATAGTGGTATGTCTCGGTAGTTAACGAATATTGATTAATTCAGATTAAAGAGTTTAACCAATTAATCTCAAAACATTGGAGCTCATGATTTGTAGGTCCATAAGGTCTCTCTACTAGCTCGTAAAAGGTTAAACCTTGGATTAGAATATTGAGTGAATTTAAAATGTTCAAGTTCAATTTAGGGTTTGGATAATTATAATCGATATAATTAACGTTTAAATTTGTTGAAATTAATCATAATTGAAGACTTCAGAATATTTGAAAATGATTTAAATATTGATTACATGAATAAGGATTCATGTTTGAACTAGGTGTTTTATTAATTTAATATTAGATATTAAATTATTATTATTATTTAATTAATTATTTAAAATTAAATCAAATTCATTTTTTAAGGAATTCAATTTTCAGGAAATTGAATTGAAATTATGTTTAATCTTTTTTAGTTAAATATAATTTAAGTAAAATTTGGTTTTGCAAGTGGATTTATACCAAATTTAGAATTTGAGTGGACTTTTCCATAAAATCAAGAACCTATCCCACTTTGTTATTGTCTTTTGATGTGTCAATTGGCTGATTAACTTAGTGTTTGCATGATTAAGATGAATAAATACTTCATTTATTCAGTTTGAAGAGAAGCTTTTTTTTTTTAAAGAAAATTCTGTTGAACTTTTCCTCTCAAACCCTCTTCAAACTTCTTCCAATACCCTATCAATTTAGAGTTCCACCACTTAATCCAAGACTGAGATTAGTCGAGACGATTCTCTTGGTGGTCTACTAAAGAAATTAGAGATCAATTTCGTGGAGATTGCAAGGAACAAGTGGAAATCTACAAAGATTGTAATTTATGAAACCATTTTATTGATACTTTGTTTTTTAGCATACTTGTTACTCAAATTAATGTAATTAGAGTTCTTAATGATTCTGTTAGCTTCTGTTTTATGCATGTTAACTCTATCACGAAACTCTCCCATTTCTCTCTACATCAGGTAATATTATTCTCTTTATGTATATTTTGGCATCATTTGTCTCTTTGTTCATTATATGTTGGCATCATGTTCCTCGATACTCAATCAATACGATTTTCATTTCAGTTTAATATCTTGCATGTTTGGCTGGAGCTCGAATTTTTTTGTTTCGATTTTCAAATTTTTTGTATTTTGGAGCGTCTAGAGTTTAGGGTTTGAGTAGGATAAGTCATAAAGGTGGAAACTCAAGTTGAGCCATCATGTATCGTGTATCATGTATCGAATAAGGGACACTATGTAGCATGTATCGAGTAAGGGACACTATGTAGCATGTATCGAGTAAGAGACACTATGTAGCATGTATTGTGTATCTATTATCGAGTAATCGTATATGAAGTATCGAGTATCATACATCGTGTATCGAGTATTGAACATAATGCTTAATTTTTTGTGTTCTTCATTATTCTGTATAGTATGGCTAGACAATTCAAGATTCCTCCCCATAATCGTTTTCCAGACCAAACGACCAGCCTATCCTCTCACATTGGGGTGGCTAACAAGATTGTGAAAGAGAAGCTCACTCTCACTCAGCTTGCCCTCTTCAAGAAGCTGGTATTTGGGCTATTTGTGGACATGGACATTATCTTCACCAGTCCATTGGTCCACTACATTCTACTGAGAGAGGTTTTAGACGATAGGAAGGATGCAATGACCTTCGATTTGAATGGTACGGTTGTTACATTCTCCAAAGAAGGCTTCCTATTGGTAATCGGATTATCGCGGTCACCTAATCCAATAATTATAAGGAATGGTGAATCACTTTGATCACTGTGCAGTAGGTACTTCAAAAATGATTTTGCGAGGGACATTCACATCGATACCTTAGAGACAGTGTACAAGAAAATGGAGTTTGATAACGACATGGATGTTGTGAAGATGACATTGGTCTTGTAAAACCTACACTTACTTTCTCCTTCTTCATGATGTTTGTTGAGTAAATAAGCAAAATGTTGCGTTAAATGTTTAAGTATGGGAATTTTAACACTTGGTTACTTACTGATCTAGCCTTGTAAGGAGAAATTCTGGCTAAGTGTTGGTTGTGTCAAGGGATGCTTGAGCATAAAGTGGGCACAAGGTAGGCATCGAGTAAATGCTACCGAGCATCGAGTATAAGGCATCGGGGAAGGGTCGAGCGTCGAGTATAAAGAATCAAGGAAGGGTTGAGCGTTGAGTATAAGGAATCAAGGAAGGGTCGAGTTTCGAGTATAAGTGATCGAGGAAGGAGTCGAGCGTCAAAGGTAAGCGAGGAAGGGTCGCACATCGAGTACGATCGATTAAGTAAAAAGCATACATCAAGTGAGCTCCCAACACCAAGTTTTCCATCGAGTATTGAGTCCTTCTATCAAGTATTTGACAGAGAGTCGGAGAACCTTCCATCGAGTAAAAAACTTCTTCCATCGAGTTTTCCCAGTGAGGATCGAGTTGCTCGAAACGCTCAAATTTAAATGCTCAGTTTTAGACTTCTCTTTTAGTTACCTGAACAGATGGCTTCATCTCGGCCCTTGATCTCCACTAGTGGGTGAGGTGGCTTAAGGAGATTTCATATAAAGGGGTGGACAATAGTATAAAAAGGAAGATAACTTCAAGGGCTCATTTTGGACGATCTACTCAAGCAAACTAGACAAAATTGGTACCATTGGAAAGCTCTACGAGTCTAGTTTCTGAAATCGAGCCTTTGGGAGGGAGATCTCACCAGAAAGAGGACCGAAGAAGGAAGGAAGATTTGAAGGTTCATTTTTGGGTGTTTTCGGGCACTCAACGAAGAAACATAGATCTAGATCGAACCACATGGAATTTCAAGCTAAAAATTTAAGGTAACATTTTTATCACCCTTATGAGTAAGTTTGTAGAAGGAAATTTTGCAAGTTAAGGCTTGGGGTTTGAGTTACATATTTTAGAAGCTAAACTTAGAAAGTGTTGAACAAGCAGGCAGCTTCGTGGTCTAGGGCCACTGGGAAAGATTTAAAGCTCTAGATCAAACCACAAAGAGTTTTACACTGAAATTTTAAGGTAACCTAACACGATTCCAAGCATGTTTGAAGAAGGAATTTTCTTAAAATGAGTTATGGATTTTGATCTATTGACATTAGAAACTGAATCTGGAATTTATTAGGCGAACAGGCAACTACTTGTTAAACGTGGGCTTGGCACCCCAAAAACCCTACTAAGTGTTGGGTGTGGGTGTCAGAAAGAAGGCGACCTGCTGAAGTTTAAGCCTTTTTAAATTCAACTAGGTACCCGACGCCCAAAGGTAAGTTAAGAATATTTGAAAGCGAATTGTATAATTGTGAGTTTATTCTGAAAACGAGTCTAAAAAGGGAAACCATGACTAGTAATTAAAGTAATTTGATGTGTTCGCAAAGTTGACATTAGTAGGAGAAGCTCATCAATCTTAAAGGAATTTCCCAAAGGCTGTGAGTGACTCTAATGCTTACAAAATGTTTGTGAATGATTTAACAAGTCATGCTTTTATGAAAAGTCGCTTACTGATAGCCAACCTCAAACGTTTACCTAGCTATTTTCCTTACTAATGTTTACGAATGCTTGGTAGATTAATAATTTATAGTGTATGGATACTTATGGTTCGGGCATGATATTCTTAAGTAATTAATGTCTAGTACTTATGAAGTATGTTGCCCTAAACAGAATTTGAATGGTTAGCGTATGCTACTAGGGAAAGCTTGGTCTATATGAAAAGCTAAGCGCCAAAAACTTGATGCATGTTGTTAATGCGATGAAATAATGGTGCAAAATGTGATGGTGGAGTATGCATTGTGCATGAAAGTTTTCTTAGCAAGATCCAAGCATAAACCCTACTAAGTTGCCTGGTAAGCCCAGGGTCGAACACAGGGACTAAGGAAACTGTATGCAATGGTAATTTTCGATTACTTTGTGGTAACAAATAAATCAATCCATTGGTTGGTGTGTTGTTTAAAGTATACAGTTTATGCGGCGGAATTCAAAAAAGAGCTAATAATGCAAAAGATACAATGAGTATGCGGAGGAACGGGTTGAGAAGGTCTTTAGCTAGCGTTTCCTGAGATTGCGTTCAAACTATGCGATCATGCTACACACACGCGACAGCAGTTCATTTTCCAATGCAAATGCGATAGCTCCTAGTTTTAGGACGCATGCGATGTATGTGATGATGTCTATAGAGCTTATTCCTAAGTCTCTACTTCTTGCCTATATGATGCACACAGGTACAAGATGACCGCATACAATCATATACTATCTCTAGGGTGCATGCAATGCGTTAATAGCAAATAGAACTTATTCCTAAGCTTCTATCTCTTGATTATGCGACTCTAATCTGACTCTCCCAAGCCTAGATTCTAATCTGACTTTTCCAAGCCTAGATTCTATCCTTATACTACCCTCTTGAATATCTCTAGAGGATGAATGACGCATACATAATACAAGATGATCGCATAAAGTGAAGATCCCAGGTTATGCTAGCTAAGGGCCTCTCAACCCATTTGACAGTTTTAGCTACTCATGCGTAATATAAAGAGAGTGGACATATATAAAGTTGAAATTTCCATTTTATAAATAAGTTCAGAATACAAAATGACAATGGAAAATAAGGATAGAGAGCCCGGTAGCAATATCTTACTTCCTAAAGCTTTTACACTGAGTTATCTCTATTCTGCCCAAAAGATGTTCTTGCTCTTCCGAGTTGACCCTCTCTCTATTTTCGACGCTTCCCGACACTTTTCCGAGTTAACCAGGACGATATCTCTGCGTATTCTTCCTTCACTCGCTTCCACCTTCTAAGTATTAAAAATTACAGACTACGGCTATCTATGGTGAAGAAGAACTATATATTCTGAGTCGCGAAATCGAACTCCTGAACTGAGCGAACCCCTTCAATGAAAGTGGCCTTCGGTATTTATAGAGCTTCAAGATGAAGAGCTTTTTCTCTCGAATGAATGCACCGATGGGATGTCATTAATTCTCTGCCTGATGCGCCGAATATTTGTCACTGAAAAGTTGAGTGTACTTGCTACAGTATGTTCTTAACGGCTTGTCAACTTAATTTAAAATCGACCTTCATCAGCTTTCTACCCCATCGTGATTTATTAAGCTTTCACCTTGATGCGCCAGCTCTATACGGCCTCCTTCTTGAGCAGATTTTCACGAACGCATAAGATCGCATAGCCTTGCGGTCGCAATCTCTTATACGCTCGGACACTAATTTCCTTGGATCGTAATTTCTCCTTGTGTCAACGCATTTTCTTGCATAAAATACATAAGTTAGCTGTTTTAATATGATAGACGCATGCGATCGCAATGTTGTAAACTTAATGCTTTTAGATGCAATATTATATATTTTTACCATCGCAATCCTGAATTATTTTATATCTTTGCGTTGTAATAACGTGTATTTCTGTCCGTTATCAGAGATCTAGGTGAAGGACTCCTAGTAATGCATGTTTAGCTCAATACCTCGAAGTGGTAATCGGGTTTAAAGATGGTTGATGATGGGATCCTCACTACGTACACGTAGGGTCCGTATGTCTAGGAAGGTGATGGATAGAGGATCCACATCCCAAGAGATGAATTCAAGTTTCAGTAAAACTTGTTAATGAAGAATGCTATGCGTTGAGTTAGCTCCGTATTAGCAAGAACTATGTATAGGGATGAACTATGTCATTCATTGATAATTGTTGATAAGTTCATAGGTCTCAAGCAAATAAGCTTCATGAGGTTGCTTTAGCATTTTCCTCAAGTATGTGTTTGGTTGATCGCATGCCAAGGAAATATGATAGCCTTATTGCATAAAAATTATCCTATAATGAAGCATGCGTTCTAAGGGTTATAGCTAAGTTTCCATAAATGCTAAATGTAAAGCTACGTTCTGAAAGGTTTATAAAAGATATGATGTTAAGCATGATATGTCTTTAGTAAGTCAGACACTGAAAGCATGGAAGGTGTCTAAGAAGTATCTAAGGTGTTGACGGTACTTAATAACTCCATGTGCACATAGAAGGTTCTGAAGAAGAGGCCGAAGTATAGGTCTCTTCGGCCATATTTGAGAGGCTGATGTGTGGGTCTCCTAGGCCATATTCTAGTAACTAAGCCCGAAGTATGTCCCTTAGCGTGATACAGACGTTGGGGGCTTGAGTGATGAATGCTCATTCTCAACTAAGATTTAGGAAGTATCCACAGAACGTTATTATGTTTTATGCTTCGAATGTTATAAAGTTGTTCGATGAGTTATAGTTAAAGGTTTAAATGATGGTTATAAGTGACACACCTCGACTAAGGTAATAGTGGTAGTTGGGCTAGAGGGTCCCTCCCCCAACCAGGTTGAAGTTCAGTAAGGTTATGCTCAAGAGCAGACCAGAGAAGTCGTTCTCTTGTAAAGATATTTAATGTAGAAGCTGAGGCCTACAGGTCTCCCAAAATTGAGGCTTATGACGCCTATGTTATTATTAAATTCTAGTAAGAAAAGCTTTATGCGCTTACTTGATTGGCTAATTTCTCAATTTCAGCAGCGCTTTTCAGTTCACGATCTCTTGTTAAACTTGATTGCCATATATGTCTTTTATGTTTCAAAGGTTAGTCACTCACTGGGCTTCTAGCTCACCCTGTTTAAATGTTTTTCTCCACAGGTAGCGTTCACTCCTCAGAAGATGACTCTATTGTTTCTCTGCCACTCAAGACCAAAATATTAGAAGTCTAAGTGAGGGTTTTATATAAAGTAATACGTGTGCATTATGTCTTGTAGGGACTAGTTGAATGTATTGGGCTTACCGCTTATGTAAAGTGTATAAGTTGTACTAATGAAGAGTAATGTAGAACTCTATTAAGGTTCGTCATTTATCTCGAGTTGATGTTTATATAATATATATATATATATATATATATATATATATATATACATATCAAGGTTCTATGTCAAGTTAAGCAGGATAGTAGGCAGCTGCAGTCACATCTCCTTGTAAGTCTAAAGGATAATCTGGGAGGAGATGTGACAGGTCTATTATACTGAATTAGGTGTGATGAGGAGGGAGAAGACAAGGGCCAATGTTAACAAGACATTATTAATTGATGTGGAAGATTTGGATTACTTTAATATCAATGATTGAGGAAACGTGCAATGGGAAAGGACGTTATCTGGACTATAAAGAGGATTAAGTGGAAAAATAGATAACTATATAAAAAAAAAGGTCCAAGAACAATAAGAACTACATTGTCAAGTATAACCTATCGGGGTTTCCTTATGCATTCCAGGTGATATCTATTCATTGGCCATACGAGATCTACTTATTTTAGTTATAATATGAGTTACTATTTATTCTTGTTTTATAGTCATTTATGAATTATGGTAGGTGTAGACATATGGGATCATATCAACGGTTGCTGAAAAGTTGCAAACTGACTGAGTAGACATGTCGTACCTCGATTCCTGAGGTGGGAGCGTGCATACTCCCCGTCGACCAAAACAATACAGCGAGATGTGTTTAAGTCCAACGAGGTTAGTGTATTATATCAATATTTACTTGGATTTAAGGTGAATGTCACATATAACTAACAAAATCTTCGTTGTTTTGTATAAACAAGGATCAAACCCACACCACTTATCATGTCGGATAGGGAGAGGAAGTATATGGACACTAGAGTTGATGAACGACCAGTATACGAGCACATTGATGTTGAGACAAGGTTATCAGAGACATATAGATCACACCATGATAAAGATGCTCAAAGTCACTCCAGTAACTACGAGAGTCACGAGCATCGATCCCACGTGCTATAACTCAATGAGCATCAGTCTCACGAGCTCCCTACTGAAGAGCATGTGCCCCCAATTGAGGAGTAAGTATCGCCTCGACCAAATACATCCCATTCGGAGCCCATAAAGGGTGTGGGCATTCGTACATCACTCCGTGACATAGACCAGTGAGTGTCTATGATGGAACATAAATTAGACGATGTGCAGTCAGACTTGAAAGATGTGAAGTCTGAATTGAGTGTCCTTCAGGCCGATGTATAATCAATCACTAGTTTGCTGCGGTCCTTGTGTCGGGCACATGATATTGTATTCAACTTGTTTTAATCTAAATATATAACATGTAGTGTTTGACCTAATGTACTTTGTAAACAATGTAGGGTTTAGTTGTGGATTCCACCGAGTCTCGTGACCTCATTCCTCTACCATCCACTGAGTCCCGTGACCCTATTTCTCCACCATCCATCGAGTCTTGTGACCCCATTCCTACACCTTCCACTGAGACTAGTGTTCCATCCACCAAATCCTGTGACCCCATCCATCCACCATCTACAGAGTCCATTGACCCCATCCAACCACCATCCACCGATCCCATTGATCTCATCCCTCCACGATCCTTAGGGTTCATTGACCTCATCCCTACACCTTCCACCAAGACCAGTGACCCCATCCCTACACCCTCCATAGAGTCTATTGACACATCCCTTCATCCTCCACAGAGTCCAGTGACCCTATGCATCCATCTTCTACCGTATCTATTGACCTCATCCCTCTACCATCCACTGAGCCCATCCTTCCCATCGTTACAGTATCCACCGCTCTCTTCAAGATACCACATCTTTCTATGTTGCTTCCCGAGATACCACCCTTTCCCCGTTGATACTATCGCATCCTGAGTTGCTTCCACCACAGATGTTGAAGAAGTTCAGGATTAAGGTTGAGCCCAATGTGAAAGGGCGAGCAGAAAATGAAGGGTGAGCCCAAGGTAAAGATCGAGCCTGATATGAAGGGCGAGCCTGCGGACTTTGAGGGGAACAGAGATGGGCAAGATGGAAGAGGAAGCCAAGACAATCGTATACCCCTTCAATTGACACGACTAGGGTGGCAGGAAAAAAAGTAGAAATACATTCAGCTAGGTCAGCTCCAACTGACATCGTCCCCTATGATCGGGACATGCTATTCTAGAAGACGTGATGAATGCGTTCATGGTCTGGTTGACCAGCGAGGATATGGGTCCTCACTAGTCGGGTAATGAAGTCTTCTTCAAGATAAACTACACAATGAAGGAGTTGTTCCATGATCAAACACGTGACAATTATTGGATTGAGAACGAGTAAATTAACATCTTCATTACGCTTGTATGCTTGTTATTTACCATTTCCGCTCATTAACTGAAC
Source organism: Benincasa hispida (assembly GCF_009727055.1). Classification (NCBI taxonomy): domain Eukaryota; kingdom Viridiplantae; phylum Streptophyta; class Magnoliopsida; order Cucurbitales; family Cucurbitaceae; genus Benincasa; species Benincasa hispida. The sequence goes on along the minus strand of NC_052349.1, from coordinate 3,464,797 downwards.
TTATATATTATAGGTTCTTGATGCTTTATTCATGTTTCTCCGATGAAAGTTTCTTAGCTGGTCGAAGATATGTGCTCATTGGTTCATGACATTGCCACATGACATATTGGCTTGTATATAGATTATTTAAATTTTGCACAATTGATATGCACTTAACCGGCTGTTATCTATTTTGCAAAGTCACTTGACCCTGTAGGGTTCAAATAGCTTGTTCCATGCCATATATAAGAAAACGCATGAAAAAGCTGCTAAATTGTGGGAGAAAGAGCACGTGTATGTCAATTACGTGCTCGGATTGGTAGTTGAACATCAGCCTGGATGGGCAAATGTCAAGTACATCTATAGCCCACTCAACTACAAGCAGCACTAGATTATGTTGGTGATAGAAATGAACCTTGGGTGCATCCTTTTGTATGGCTCACTCCCCAAGTATATCACATAGAAGGATGTGGTATCATTTCTAGGGCCCCTATGATTCACTCTCCCTTCACTAGCACATTTATGCAACTTACATGTTGCAAAGCCCGACCTTATACATAGTCCTTGGAGGTTGAGTCGTGTCAATACAAGCTTTCTATAGGAGTCAGATACACTATAATGTAGGATATTTTGTCTTAAGTTCTTCGAATTCTTGGTGACCGGGTCCAATATGGAGACTTTACAACAAGATAAAGTGCATGAGTTTAGGTTGCAGTATGGTGCCGAGTTGTGGACCGGTCAATTTTTTTATTAGATCTTTCTATGTAAATTTTGACAATTTTGTTAAATGTATGAACCTGTTAACTTTATATGAGCAATTCGTATATTTCCATACTTATATGAGCAATTTTTCTACAGTAAGCAACTGTATGTGTATCGAGTGTACGTGATTTTAGGTGTCGTGCATTGAGTATCATGCATTGAGCATCAAGTAACATGAATCGAGTATTGAGTAACTTGCCTCGAGTATGATATAACGAGTATGCCTTTATAACTTGATCTCTATCAAGAAAAACAGGTTTCGTGAAATGGGTGTTTTGAAGGGAAAGAGAGCTCAATTTTCTCTTTTGTGTTTCAGTTATGTTTGTTCTTAGTTTATTAAAAAATATATATGTACTTCACATTTCAAGAAATTGATTTGAAAGAATAGTAAGAATAGTCAGAAAATTCCCCAATTGTGCATTAGAATTGTCAGAAAATTCCCCAATTGTGCATTTTCATACATGAGCATTAACTACAGCACAGGTCCTCTGACGGGTGCAGGCAATTCAAAATGATCAAGTATACATTACTCGAGTATCGAGTACGGATGGCTAGGATTGAGTATACATGTGTCAATTGCACACGTATCGAGTGACCATGCATTCGGGTATCGAGTGACCGTGCATCGAGGATCGTGTGATGAGTAATCAAGGATTGAGTAACGAGCCATCGAGGATCGAGTTCTTTGATAGTGGCAGGTGGGGTGCATCTCAGTGGTAAAGCGGTAAAATCACACGTGGATGACATTCGCAGAAGTCCACTTTCCATTAGTTTTTCTACATGTGACTATTTTTCATTTGGGCCTCCCAAATGAAGCCATCCGTACAAAAAAACCCAACTTGTCATCAATATTAATTTCTATCCCATCCTTAATGCAAATGGGGGTGGATCTTAAGGTATCAATACAAACTTGTGGAATTGAATCTCTTGATTTAGAGTTATCAACCTTATAATTCATTCAATTTCGTTTCGGTGCAGTGAAACCAATCTAAAATTGTTCATATCATTTCTTGATACTCCAAATGGCATTATTTAGAGCTAGGGCATTCTTATGTAGAGGCTTTTCAACTTTGCTTCTCATTCTACTCATATTTGCATTGTTGGGAGTGAACCTGTTGGTTTTTGCACTACTGAGAAGGTGAGTTTTCTTTTTGTTTTCTATGTTATGGAGTATATATATTAGCATTGATTTGAATAGCATGAGTTTATTATGAGTTTAATTTGTTTCGAATAATACAAAAAAAAAAAAAATCGAGAAAATTGGTGCATCTGAAAAATTGTTCAAATTAATTGTTTATTTGTGAATTGCACCAATAGTTGTTGAAGACGCTTCCCAATGGTCAAGTTGATATAATTGATCGTTTGCCAACCCCTGATCTGGTGTGGCACCCGATCACCCTGAAACAAAGGTAAGAAGCTTGGTTATTATTTCTTCTCTCTGCTTTGTAGATTTTGAAAATGTAGCACAAGTTGTATTTGCTAGTGAAGATATTGTTGTATCAATTTAGAAGATATTTGATTGATTGAAGAAAAAGAAAACCATTTTAGCTTTCAGGATTATTTCTATGTGTTCTTCTTCTTCTGTTTTGTTTATGCATAGGTTGTAACTTCAGTTGGAACTGGTAGACACCAATCTTTTTCATATTCAAGCTTTCACGTTCAGTAGTTGGTGGGAGCTGTAGATGAATTGTTCACCTAAATATGGACATTTTTTATAGAAAGTTTTAGGAAATGTGCAAAGTGGAAAGTAGTCTGGGCCTAAATAACATTTCTTTTACTTGCTTTGAAAAAGAATTTGAAGTAATTTTTTATTTGGACTTTGAAAATATTTCTCCATTGCACAGATTGTGGTTAATCAATTTATGCGGGTTGCACAGCATCAAAGGTTTTCATTCTTTGGTAATATCAAGCTTAGATCTTCTATTTCATTGTTGGATCTCCACGAGTTGTATCATGCAGTTAGTTTTTGGCTTTAGACCCAACATTGTCATGCTGGCAAAAGTTTATTTCTTATTTCCTCATTGACTGTGGTAACTTAATTAAGTTATGCAAGCATATGGAACAGAAAGTGATAGAATGTGAACCCTGAACCCTATTTTCCCTACTTAAGTATGTTTATTGATGAGATTAGTATGATGAGTGGGTTAACATTTGAGTTAATATTAAATTGTAGGGAAGTAGGTGAAGAATAAGGAAATGAAGAAGAAAAACTTAAATGTGAAAAGCATGACTCTCGGGTGAGTTTGAGTTAGCCTAGCAAGAGGAAAATTTTGGTTAAGTGTTACCATGGGTGTTGGCCATGAGATAGGCATCAATGGGAAAATATTAGGCGTTGGCCTAACTCTTTGAGGATAGGCAAGATCTTGTGGAGGCCAAGTATGGCCGAGTGATGTGTGCAAGGCAATGGGGTCGTGCAAGTCATGGTGGCCGAGATGAACGCTTGTGACACTATGCATTGATGATATGAGTGACCAAGCAAGAAATGAGGCGTTGACCCTTGTCAAGCAGTGGCATGAGTGGCTGCATATGCATGCTCGAGGTGATGGCTAGGCTAGGCGAGGATGCAAGTCAAGGTAGCTGTCTAGGCGTTGCCACAAGGTTAGGCAATGATCCTAGTGCATGCGATCGAGCGTGGGGCATGCGGCAAGACAAGCCTTGGCCGTTAGTGATGAGGGGATGCGTTGCTCGGTCCTTGCGAGGTTAAAGGTTAGGAGATGCCATGGTGTGGTAGGCCAGGGAGCCAAGGCATCAGCCTTAAGCAAGATGTTGGTCGAGGCTTGAGATGGTTCAAGCGTTCGTCCTAAGGCATGCGTCAATGGGATGCATTGTGGGGATGTCATGCATGGATGTTAGCTGAAGGCAAGGCTTGCGTTGATGGTCAAGGGAAGGTGATCAGCACTAATCACCATTTAAAGTGGTCAGTTGTTCCAATTTTGTGGATTAATCCCACTTAGAGATTGAAGTGGCAGCTTATTAAGTAATGCATGGTTGGCAGTCTCAAGTATAAATTGGAAGGCTGGTTTGGACAAACTACTTGGACAATTGAAGTAATTCTAAAGCCATCTGAAAGCTTAAAAAGTCTAGCTATTGAGGTAGGGTTTCTGGAAGAAGAATCCAAGGGGAATCAGCTGGGAATTGAAGAAATTGCCAAAAGGTCGAGTTCTCGGATAATTCTGGGCCAATGTTGAAGATTTGAAGTTTCTGGCCAAACCATGAAGAATTCTGGGCTCAAATTTTAAGGTAAGCATTTTAAGACAATTTTAAATAGTAAAATGGCAAAATTGTCCCTAGGTTTTTTTCGATCCACTCTTATTTCTTCATTTTCTTCATTCAATTTTGATTTTATGAGTGAAATTGGTGGATGTTCGAGATTAAAACGGTGACGTAGACCTCAATTAAGGGTTGAGTCGATAGAATTTTAGAAAATTTACTGGAGAAATCAATTTTTTTTTAGTGGAATCATTCTAGTTCATTTAAGTCTCCTAGGAGATTTATTAGTCACCATTTATTTTATTGCTGACCATTAATTTATAGAGGATTTTATCAATGTGGTTTGAACCTAGCTTTGGGCTCAGAGGAGGTTGGAAAGTAGATTTACCATTGGGTTAACTAGTGGTTTTGATACTATACCAATTATATATATAGCATTAAGTTGAGGGGAGATTCGGGCTTATATTAATTCCATCCTAGTCTTTCTTAAATACAATGATCAAATCTTTAGCAAAATTTCAAAAACAAAAACGAGGTTCTAAAAATTAATTTTTTCAGTTTTCAAATTTTGACTTGGTATTTTATCAAAGGAAGAAATTTGGAGAGGAAAGTAGTGTCTATAGACTTAATTTTTTAAAATAAAAACAAAAAATTAAATAGTTACCAAATCGGCCTAAAAAATTGGTTTTTTTAAAACCTAATAGTATAGATTAATATGTATTCCTATCAACTGGAAAAAGAAAAAAAAAATCTAATAAATTCTACATTCCTTCTAGGAAAATAATCCCACAGCTTTCCTCCTCACATGTAAGGGGACATTTGGATTGAGGGAAATGGGATGGGAACGATGGTGGAAATGAGTAAGGATATTCATCCTCTTGTTTGGTACAAGTTTTGAAGTTTAGGCATGAGAACAGGGTTGGCAACAGGGTGGAGTGAAACGGGTCCCCACGGGGACCCATCCTCGATTTTTTTTAATATATATAATTATAAAAATATTTTTAAAATTAATATATATGTATATGGTGTATATATATATATTTAAAAAATTATATTAGAAAATAAAAAATAATAATAACCGGGGTCGGAGACGGGGGTGGGGTAGGGATACCCTCCCCATCCCCAATCAGGGACTCGGTTATAATTTTCGATTTGACCCCATCCCTGATCGGGACGAGGACTGGGGGCCCGATCCCATGGGGATTTTTGCCAACCCTACATGGATATAAACTATTTCTTATACCTATGGATGATACTCATCCAAAAGTGTGGTTTTGCTTGATGTCCACTCTCTTTCCCTTTTTAATACATGATTTTATTTTTTTATTTTATATTATTTAATTATTTAATATATGAATATTAAATTTATAATTTAGAAAATTGTATTTAAATTTTAAATTATAATATTTGAATTTAACTACTCCAGATTTATAAATAAATAAATTATATAATATATCGTAAAGAACCAATACATTGATACTATTAATTCACTAATAAATTATTTATGTAGTTAATTAATTATCATTATGATTAATATTTTATGAAATTATTTTTAATAATTACAATTAGTTTATCATCGGTTAATTATAATGTATTGTTTTTTAAATCACTCAAACTGATTTGATTGTTTTATTAACTAATACATCATAATTATATGAACTCGTCAAATTGATACATCAAATTATATAATCAAATAACTTTAATTATAAATCACTAATTTTACAAATACTTGTAATTAATAATTTAATTAATATTATTATTTGGTAGTTAAATAATTAATTTTGATCAAAATTTTGAATTGAATTTATTGTTTATCAATTAATCTATCAATTTTATAGAGTCGTCCATGATTAATTTTATAAATTAAATACAAAGCAAATTTGTTACCCTAAAATTCTAATAGCATTCTCATGTACAATCAAAGTTATTCTTGATTCCCAACAATCTTATTTTAAGATTTTTTTTATTTCTCAAACATCCTTAATTCTTAGACAACTTTAAAATCTTAAATCAAACGGCCCTTAAAATGTTTGAAATAGCAACTATTGATTAGAATCATACATGTAGACGTTTCATCACATTTTAATAAGTTGTGTATCATCCATTGTTTAATGTCAACTATTTATTAAAAGTTCTGAGAATTATATTCAAGAACATCATCAATACTTATACAAATAGCAATACTTAGAAAGTAATTTTCTATAAAGAGAGAAAAATGTTTAATCAATCCAATTATTTTACATATTTAAGGAACATCATTGATATCCATATCCCCAAGTTACTGAGAAACCTAGACATTTTTACACCAAAACCAAATAATTATGCACATCAATGTGTTCATAATGGAAATTTTATGTCTAAGCATGAAAAAGGTAAGGTAGATCTATGCATGAAAAATCAAATTTTGTGCCTAAAGATTTTCATGAAAAATCTAAATATATGCATAATGCTAAATTTGAACCGAAACATGTAAATGTTAGAGATTTGCCAAATCAAAATTTGTGCCTACTTGTCATTTTTGTGGAGTTAAAGGTCATAGGTCAAATTGCTTTAAATTGAAAAATGCATTAGAAAGTATTTCTTGAATCTTTGTGTTAAAAAGAAATTATTACCTAATGTGATTTGTTATTCTTGTGGTAAAATCGGTCATAAATTCAATACTTGTTATTCGTCAAAAATCAATGCTAGTAACGTTGGAACTAATTAGAAATGGGTCCAAAAGTCTCTGCTCACTAACCTTGAAGGACCTAAGAAATGAGTACCAAAATCTTTTGGTTGAGATTTGTAGGTATGATTTAAGAAGCAATTGTTACTAGACTTCAAATGAGAAATTATTTCAAATTGGAGCAACTCTTAAGGCTTACTTGAATCCGACAAAGGAAATTGCATATTTGGTAACTTCTATATTTTTGAATTATTGAGATAATTATTCTTTTGGTATCTTTATGAAAATTATATCCCTTGAACAGTCTTGAATAGTTAGATTTTGAGATCTGGTGAAATATACTAATTATTGGTTTTAATACTATGAGAAATGAATGTATATCTATCTATTTGACATTTGTCTTTATTGCTTATATTTTGACTTTTTGGTTAACTAGATGACTACTTTATCCTTTGTTTTTCTTGAAAATTAGTTTTGAACAAAAGGATATTGAATCTTGCAAAAGATTGTCATTGTTTTAATTAATGATTAAGATATCTTCTTTCGTATGCTTATGCTTATGTTTTGACATATTTTGGAATTTTATTATGTGACTCGAGCTTCTGTGTGGCTGTTTATAACAGAACATGATATCTTAACCTTCTTTGCAAATTCCAATGAATACTCGAAATCATAAATTCCCATGCTGTCTTTCCATAGCTCCCTAGCTTGAATTTCATAAATTCTTTGTGTGGAGTAATTGAATTCTTATTATATGTTTTTCCTATTTTTCTCTGCTTGCATGAAGTCATGGTTTCGATCAACTCTGTGGTGGATGGTGTAGAGAATATAACGAAGGAGCAATTGAATGACTATTTGGAAAACACTATATAATGGCAACAAGTGTGTGTATTTTTTTTTTATTTTTTATTGGGGGGGGGGGGGGGGGGGGTATGTACAAGTTTTAGTTTATATTTTATAGTTTAAAAGTAAAATTCTCACTCTTTTTTTGATACACCAATAAAAGTTGTTTGGATCTAACAAAATTTTAATTTTTGCTATGTTAACCCTTATGAGTTTTGGTAATTTGTTAGAGTTAAATATCATCCAATTCCTCTTTTGTGACTTTATTATTATGGATTTGTGAAAGCATTAAGAATTTATTTTGTGCATGGACAAGTTGATTACCTTGGTTTTAGGGACATGTCGTTTTTAACTTTTTGACCGACATTAAAAATGGATTGGACAATAATTATATTGAATACACGGACAATAATTGAAAAATCGGACATGGTATTTACAGAAAACGAATAATAATTGAAAAAAATGGACAATAACTCTGGTACAATGTCGGTTTAAAACCGACACTAAAGACAACCGACATTAAAGAGCTTTAATAACACTATCTTTAATGTCAGTTTTAAAACGACATTAAAGTCCAAAATTCTTGTAATGTTATCTCCATAGTCTTTATTGATTTCTTATTAGAAGGAGAATGGTTGGCTTTAAGGAGAGTTATATATTTTTATATGAATTTTATGTATGAATGAAATTGATTCTCATATTCTTTTAGTGTTGTATACATCTCTTGTGCATATTATTTAAACTTTTAGGGGAGTATTTATCTTTGAAGTGAAATTTTATTTGAAATTTTGTTTGATATTTCTATCTCAAGTTCACTTATGTGCTAATGTCTTTTTATCCCTTATTAAGGGGAAGCGTTCAATTGATTTTAAAAGAGAGAGAAATTTGTGAAATTGCTCTTAAATAAAATTAACTCGAGCTTTGTTAGTTCTTTATGATGTCTTTTGAATCTACAATGTTGTTGCTTATTTTCGAAAACATATTGATAGGAGAACAAATATACAAAATAGTATGTGTTCATGATTTTAGGAGAACCTTTCATGTCTTTATATTAATTTCCTTAATTGTCCTTTTTTTATTGATTTCAAGAGGGGGAGAGGTAATAACAAAAATGAAAGCATGTTGATATTAAAAATATTCCTTGATTCAAGTGAATTGAAATTATGTGTGTTAATTATACATCAAGAAGATATTTCGTATCAAATTTACTTTGGATTTCATTTTTCTCAAGTTTGTAGAGAGATTGTTGGCTTTTTGACCCTTAATCAAAATTAATTAATTTTAATTAATTAATTAATTAATATTTTGATAATAACAAACCTACTTTTATTTATTAATAATTTGAGTGTTTTGAAGTATCTATTGTGTAAAGGAACGGTTCTAACGCAATTTGAATAACCTAAATCAGATCTCAAACGAAGAAGATATGGCCAACACAAGCTTAATGAAAAATCATGATAAGAATTTTTCTCAACAAAGTAAACCAACTTAAATATGTTACTTGCCACTTGGAGCAATGGAGAATGACACATGGTGAGTTTTTGATTTTTTGATTGGTTTTTTAAAAAAATAAATTTAATATTATTTTATGTTTGGGTCTAACGGCTAGTTTTGAACGCATTTGCTTTTTGGTGGGTTTTAAAATAGATATATTATTTTATTATTTTTTGTTTGTGTCTAACTGTTAGTTGAGTTCAAAACTCCACAATTCAATTTTCTTTTACCAAAATCCAATGACTCAAATTAAATTTGTATTTCACCATCCTCATCTATTTAAACACTCTTCTTCTCCAAATTAATACAACAATTTTACATTATTTTTCAATCATTCATAACTCAAAGTCACCATTGTTATTCTCTCTAAGTTTTAATTTTCTTCTTTTCATCTAATTCTTGAGAGAGATATCTATGTATTGTGAGGATTGATTTGTTGTGAGCAAAAACTTGTAAATCTCTCTTCAAGAGAGTTTTTCTTATATTGTTCCTCATTTCTAAATTCATTGTAAAGGTTGCTCTTGATCCCTAAAAAGAGTGGTTATAACGGTTTGATCCTCAATCGTGGAAAGGATTTGGTTCGTTCTTACTCTTGAAAAAAAGAACATTGTAGCGGTTCGATTATAAGTCATGGAAAGAGTGAAGTTCATAGTGACATACCCAAGAGGAGCTTAGGAAGTGGATGTAGGTCGGTTTTGTCGAACCACTAAAATTTCCAATGTTAATTTCTCTATTCCTTTCCTACTTTAATTTTACAATTAATTTGTATTTTATTACATGAAATTAATTACAATATTTGTTCCTTAAATTAATTGCTTAATGTTTATTTAGATCGGTTGAACTGATCTTTACATATCTCATATCAATCTTTTTATTATAATCAATTTGGATGTTTTAAAGTAGTATTATTAATTTCTTGATTATTTTGAATTAAATTTATTTGCGTGAATTTATTGTTTAAATTAATTATTAGCAAAAAAAAAATTGTTAGTTTGTTTAATTGGACTCACACTTAGTAAAAATGTAATAATTAGTTTTATTAAACTCTATTCACCTTAGTAAACTAAACCAATTATAAACACAAGCATAATCGAAGAAAAAGGACTCGAATTATAGTATGAAGTTCTCGTTGATGTGTCAATATTACCATATATCCATGAGTCGACATAAACATAAAGGTTGAATGGTGAATCTACATTTCCATCATAACGTTAAACAAAAAATACACATGAAACATTAGAAAAAATAATAATAAAAAAAGCAACAAAATGTAAATATATATAAATAATAAAAAAATTTAACTCATTTAAAAAAGCAAAAACAAAAAACAAAAAAAAAGTATTTTTCTATTAAAATTTTTGTTTTTATAATTTTTTAAAAATATTAATTGATATCGATATTTACACCGATGTATCTAAAGACCCTGGCTCTAATATAGGGAGTGGCAGTTCCATTTCACTGTAAATAAAAACATACCCAACTGAAATATCCGAAAGCCATTAGGGGCAACCCCATCCACCAAGCAGCGAAGGTTAAGTATACAGTTATTGTCGTTGTTACCGCTTCTGGGGCGTTCCAATTGCCATATACTTCAAACGACTCGTTCCACTAAAATCGAATTTGGCTTTCGCCTTTATGAGGATCAATAATTAGTTTCAAATGAATTAAACAACCATCATCCATGTAGTCCTCTTCTTCAATTAGATGAAACTCACATTTCACTTATTTTTAAAAAAAATAACAAAATGAAATCTTTGTTGTCTTTTAGTTTTCAAGAATAAATTGATTTGATCCTTTGGTGTTTAAAGTTATATCTTTTGTATCCTCAAGTTTTTAATAGAAATTAACTCCTAATCTCTGAGATAGAAATAAAATTTTAGCAATAGGTTTGTTCTCTCTCTCCATGATCACTATTATGTTTTCCTCCATGAACAGAGGGAACGTAAAAAAAGAGAGAGAGATGGAAGTTTTTCATAAACACACATAAGGCATGTATCACCTATCAATCTCAATAAAGATAATAATAATAATAATAATAATAATAACAATATCTATAATTTAGATGGGTAGTAAAAACAACTTTTACAAACTTAAAGAACTTCTATAAATTTTTTAAGCTCGATTAAAACGCAAAAGAAAATTGTCTTTATACAAGAAGCAGATCTTTATTCAATGCCTCGTTGAGACAATTAACTCACATTCGATCTAAATATTGTGAAGGCTACACCTTCACCGTCTCATCGCACCTTAGAACTGTTGAGTATTAAAATAGCAAATAAAGTACTTGTACATTTACACTCTTTTTAAATTTTCTTGATTAAACTGCAAATTTTGCCTATATTTGAGAGAAAGTCAACCTTTAAGATTATGTTTAGGACAAGTATCCTAATAGGATAATAACCACTTCTTGCAAGGTCTACGATCATACTATTTCAAAACCCTCTTTTGCTATAGTATTTATTATTTACTACCATTTTTCCTATTTTACATTCATCATCATTTTTATTCTTTGATAAAATATTTCTCAAGCTAAAATAATTTAAACCTCAAACACAACTATTATAACCCAAACTAGAAATAATCTATACCACAAATACAAACTATTATAATTCAACTATAATAACCAACTCTTTACCTCAAATACCCTCTTAGTCCTTACAATTTATAATTAAAATTTAACCCTATGGTATAATAAAACTCGGTGATAGAAAATATTTATGCAAATTATCACAACAGAACAACCATTTACGAAATTTTGATACACCATAAAGACCTATATTCTAACCTTCTCTAAATACCAAAATTTACAACTTAACCAAAAGTTATAACATATAAGGTGAGAATTCAAGACCAAATCTACAGAACTTATGACTCCTACCATTCATAACTTCCTATGTTTTTATTGCCTTTCCACTGGAATTTATAAAAACCAAACTTCCTATGTTTTTATTGCCTTTCCACTGGAATTTATAAAAACCAAACCAAGTTAAGAATAAAAAATAATAATAATAATAAATTAAAAAAACCGACAGCGTCAATCAAGGATAATAATTTTTAGGAATCTAAAATACCAATCAGACACTTCACTCAAGGTGTATTTGATGCATTTGAATTGAACTTTTCAAGTGCCTAATCTTGAAAATAAGTTATTTTGAAAAAAATTATAGTATTTAACAAGTACTCAAAATAGATTTTCAAAAACAAACTTTTCAGGGGAAAAAAATACTCTAGCCAATCTAAACATGCCCTCAAGATATCAAAAATTAAAACAGTGGTCCAACACCCAATAATATCAACTAACAAGAAATGAAAATACATAAACAAGCTAGCAATATTTTCTCCTTCTCGACCGATTTTTCTCTAGGTGACAGCACTCCTATATCTAAAGTCTGATAACGATTGAAAACAATAAATTTTTTGAAGACGGGCCAAAAAGTAGAGATATGTCTCAAAAATCCATGATAGTTTCAAATAATCTGGCTCAAAGAGCAGAGCTAGTTCAATAAAAGCTCTGGAGTCTCAACTTGAAATAAAGTTAAATGAGTACACAAATTGCTCAGAACAATCTTCTTCCAAGAACTCTACACTATCAAACCGGTAATTTAACTCAAGACAGAAGGAAAACAAAATATAAATCTAACTCAACTCTCAGTCTGCTCCCTCAACCTTCGGATTGTGCTCCTAACAGTCACCGCACTCGCAGTGCTGCCCAAAACAAAACAAAGATACAGAAATCAAAACCTTTTTTTTTTATAAGAGAAATCAAAACCTTGAACAGAATTTAAAATCACAAATACATCATTGAAAAACAAGAATCAACTGTACTCACTTCAATGTGTAGGCACCTCCGGCTTTCACCTTTCCACAGTCCTTGCACCCCCATATCCCAACAGCCTTCCTCTTCACAGCATACTGTATGAGGGTTTGAAACAGCAATCATTGATTAGAGCCATAGAATAAAATTATCATCGACAATCAGATGTTTTCATTGCATTTCCATAAATTTGAGTGGTTTAAGGTCAATTTTCACAAAATAAAATAGATATGTCAACGAGATTTAACAAAAGTTTCAAGAATTATGAAGAAAAAAATCACCAATATGATAAAAATACTAAAAACTATTGTCCTTTCTATCAAGGGAAAAAATATATTTATCAATCCAATAATTCTACATTCCTTTAGGAGATATAAATCCAACAGCCTTCCAGCAATCATTGATTATAATCAAATTTTACATCAACACGTAAATGTTTTCTGACCTATTTGGAATGACTTTCTAAGTTTAAAACAGTTTTCTCAAGCACTTAAAAAGTCAATCCAAACAGACACTTTATAGTTTAGCATCCATAAGCTCATGGAAATGTCAACATTTACCAAACGTTTTGAGAATTATATACTGATAGCAAGTAATTTTCTATAAAGAGCTAAAAACGTACATCAATCCAATCATTTGACATTTTATGGGAATATTTGTCGGTATCCATCATTCATATTCCATGTAAATAAAAACTAGACAATTATACTAAGAGCAAATTATTCCCTCATTCACCGTGAAACTAACCACCAATTAGCAGTAAATTATATGCTTTATAAAGACACTAACCTTTCCGCAGAACTCGCAGAAGTATTTGCTGTGCTGACTGACTTCCATCTTCTTAATCTGCTTCCTCAAACTAGCACCATATCTGGTACCTGTTACAAAAGACACAAACAAATTACAAACATAAATACACGGCATGATGATGCAAAAGTGTATGAGTGGATCAAACACGTTGCAGGATAGAGGAATAGGAGGCTCCTAGAAAGCTACCGATTACTTAAAAAATTATAGCACAGCTGACAAAACCATCTTTGAATGTCATAGAACATGATTTATAAACCGTCACACAGGAATCCCATTAACTCCACAGTTCCACTTTCACTCGTTGCTCTAACATAGAGAGTACAAAATTCTATTTCACTGTAAATAAAAACATAAGACGCTGGTACATACCGTATTTGCCGACAATGCCAGCCTTCTTGGTTCTTTTCGTCTGTGATTATACAGGAAATACAAACACACGTTAGAGAGATCTAATAATCGTTCCAGAACACGTATAATAAAGATAATATAAAACATAAAGCCTCGCTCAAAAGGATTTCCGAAATTCTAATCAGTTCTCTCCGCAAAGAGTGCTGAAACTAAATCGATGGTGAATATTTAACAAATTAATGAAAAAATGTAGAACCACAAATTGCTTAAACCACTTCTCTTACATTAAACTAATCTTAACTATGAAATACCCATGAAATCAAATCGATAATCCGCTACCATAAAGCAAACTAATGACTTATTTTCCTTTCCAATGCTTCGTTAAACAGAAGAATTAGCCTCGAGTTTTCGATTCTAGTTCATTAGTCTCTCGGAAATTAAACCCCATGGACTACATACAACTTTTTCGCCTTCGGAACTTCAGAAAGTAAAGAAGAAAAGGAAACATGAAATAAAGGATGAGTACCATTGTTAAGGCTTTGACGCAACGAGGACACCACTAGAGAGACGCTGATGTAGAGACTGAACGGCCAAGCGGGAAAACCCTAGGTTTTCTCCGGCTGATTATATAGCCCCACCAGATTACGTGGTCTCCGGTCCAATTTGTTTAGCAATTGGGCTTGAGTATTTGGGCTTTTAGCCCTTTGTTTGGATTTGGGTTTGTTGGGCTTAGTTGGAGTCCCGACCCATCAAATAGGCCCGTTAAGGTAAATCCACGAAAATTTTTAAAAAAGGGTTAAAATATACTTTTTCAGTTTCATTCCATTTTAGTTTTTTATTTTTTTTTTTAATGTTTAAATTTAGTCCCTATTATTTTTAGCTAATTTTTTTTAATTCAAAAGAAAAAGTCTTTATCGGCATTACCTTTACAAATTTTGGCAATATATTTCCCACTTGTTTGTTTTTCATGCATGAAAATTATCATTATTATTTAATCAATTTTATCGAAATTAGTTTTGAGTTGCTAAATTAAAGATCGTTGAAAGTACATCGACCAAACTTCGATGATGATAAATACGATGAATAAAAGTATGATAAATATATAGTATAATGACCAAAATGATCCTAATAAATTACATAATTATCGTAAATTACCAATTTACGAAAAGTATATTGAGATTGCTCATTTTTTTACAACGGATGGTGCGTGAACTTTTGTTCCCTCTATCTAAAAGGATGGTGCAGATATTTAAACCTTGAACCTGATGGGAAGAGAGTATATGTCACTTAAATTATACGTCAGTTTATTCTCATTTTGCTTTTTTAAACATATATGTATAGGTTTCATTTGTACTTTTTCTTCACAACATGCATGTGTGATCGATAGTAAAAGTTTTTTTTATTAGTTAAGATTTACTTATTTTTATGACCATGTTCTTTCAATTCCCTTTATTTGGACCATATATTAAATAAGTATTGCAACTTCTACATTTTTCCAAGTTTAAGGATAAAGTATCTTAAAAGCATTAGAAACCAACTACTCCGAAATATCATAAATTCATCAAAATAAAACAGCGACAACGAGAAATTGCACCTGGTCAAAATATGCATAGACGAATGAAAAATTATATTTGTACTAGATAACATAACTTTTAAGAACCTAATATCGTTTTGATTGTTATTGTTATTTTTATTTCACAGGCCTAACAACTAGTGATGTCCAATTTTCCCATGGAGGCGGGGATTCTCCGATTAGGCGGGGAATGGGGGAAAAATTCCCCGTAAGCTAAATGGAACGGGGATGGGGAATGCATTCCCCGCTCTCGGCCCCAGCCCCGATTAACTTTTACCTATTTATTTAGTATAGTTATTTAATGTTATGTTATTATTATTTTTATATAAATATTACATTTAAATTTCAAATTTGATTATTTATTGAGGAAGATAATGAATATGTTTAAATTTAGATTATATAGGTGAATAATTTGATTTATATTTATTTATTTCTAAAAAAAATAATTAGTTTTTTTAGGCCAAAACTTCTAATTTATCTAACAGAGAATGACATTAGCGGCCCCGCTCTGTAGACTCTCTACCAACAACAACTGAAGTAACAATATATTTGTCATGTACACTTACATTTAAATTAGTTGAAAATTTTGACTAATATAAATTAGGGGTATAATTGGGTTGAGTTATATTGGATTGAGGTATTTTTTTAACCAACCTAATAATTCAGTTGGTTGGATTGACAACCATAGACAGAGTCACGTAGTGGCCAGAGGCACAACCAAAAGACTTGAATAAAACCTCAAATCCAACCCAACTCTTTCTTGGTTAGATTGAATTGTTGGGTCATAACTTATTTTTTTCTTTATTAATATAAAATATATGGTTAATAACTAAAATCTCATCAAACTCAAATGTTAAATACCAAATATTTATGCTATTTATTACAAATTTTAAATTAAGATAAACATAACTGTTTCAAAAAAAAATTAAAAATTCACATAGTATTTTATATAAGTCGGGTTGGGTCAACCTATTTTTTAGCCAATCAAAACCCAAATCCAATCAACAAAAATAGAAAAAGCTCAAACCAATAACAAAATTAATCCAATTAAATCATTACAATTTGGATAGTATAATTCAAGTAGTTTGGATTGTAGGGTCTTTTGAACACTGCTAATACAAGTTTCCATTTTAGATGTATAAATTGAAATTGGGGAAAATAGGGAAAAAAAAGTTTAAATTCTGAAAATAAATAAATATATTCCTGTTAGTCCAAGTAACAGAATCCCACTAGTTTTGGATAGTTACCGCTACATTTCACTTCCTCCATCCTTATACTCTCTCTTCCTTCTTCCATTTTTTTCTTTCTTTCGTTGAAAATTTCAAGTTTTGTACTCTGTTCTCTCTCTTTCTACATGACCAAGTCCAAATAACACGAAGATTTCAGATACCCACATTTGAATTTGTAAGTATTCTTTCAATCAAATCCCCATTCCCCTTCCATGGAAACAATTTAGTTCTCGATGTGGTTCTTATCAGTTCTCTATGCAATTTATTGTATCGGAAGAAGAATCAGTTCGATAACGGCTGTAATTCTCTGCATTTTGATCGCTCTTACACTTCACTTTTTTGTGTTCATATGCTGTTGTTTAGGCTTTGATTTAGCTACCTATTTTGTTCGTAATCGTGATAGAATTAAACTCCATTATATCTCCAAATGTTGATGCGTTAGAGCCATTACAGTGTATTTATTGTAGAGTTCTTTCAATTGAGACCTTAGTGAGAACGACGATTGCAATTTTGGGAATCACTGTCTGTAATGATCTGAGAGAGAACTACAAAGTTCTGATTATTTGAAACTAGAAAGGAAAAAGAACTTAAGAACTAACGCCTCTCTTTTTGGTGGGGTTTGTAGATCATACAGAAGAACATTCGAAACATGGTAGACAAACCAGACAAGGATGCCTCCTATTGGTAAGAAAACTATTATATTTTCATGCATTTTTAGCTAACCATTTCCTTTTTCCCGTCATGGTTGTTTTGAAACGGTTTCTCATTTATGTTCTGGTTTGCAGGTTGCCTAAGCCTAAATCAAGAACTGATATTCAGTTTCATGTCAGTGGGGTGCCCTTCACTTTGGATCGGGTGAGAATGTGGGATTCTGGATTCAGTTACATTTTTTTTTTTTTAATACTTTTTGGTTATATTTTTTGTTTTTTCTATAGAATATTATAGTAGAAAAGTCTGGCAAGATAGCAGAGTTACTGAACGAGCAATCTGAGGACAGTATCCATGAGTTCCTGAGAAGCATACCAGCTCATCCCAATACATTTGAACTTGTTGCAAGGTTCTGCCATGGTTTTTCACTGCAAATGTCATGTGAGAATGTGCTTCCTTTAGCTTGTCTTGCTTTCTATCTGGGGATGACTGAAAGTCACAGCCCAAATAATCTGTTGAGCAAAGCACTTACCTTCTTTGAACAGAAAATCCTCCCTAGCTGGAATGGAACCATTAAGGCTTTTCTTACAACAGAAGATATCATGCAACAGGCAGTGGATACTGGCCTTGTTGATGAATGCATTGAATCTTTGGTCAGTAAGGCAGTGAATGATCCGTATCTCCTCGGTGAACCGATTGTGAATTTCATAAATGAGGAATTTAGTGAGGATGATGTGTTTTATCACAAGCCCAGTACAAGAAGAAAACTCTTTGTTTCTGAATGGCAGTCAGAGGATTTGATAATTCTGCCTATTTCATTGTATGAACTGACAATTCATTCTATGAACCAGCATGCTGTCCCGCCGAGATTTGTAGCAGCATCCCTTTTGAAGTATGCAAAGAAGTGGGTATTTTGCAGTGCTAAAGGAGATGAAAAAATGTCTGTATGTAAAACAAACCGTCAAAGGGAAGTCATAGAAGCAGTGGAGAGGCTACTGCCTCATCAGAAGGGACTATTTCCTTGCACGATACTGTTTGAAATGCTCCAGTATGCCATTCGTTTGGAAGCTAATGCCGGTTGTAGAAATGGACTTGAGTTGAGGATAGGTAAGCAGCTTGATCAAGCTACAGCAAGTGACCTTTTAATACCTTCTCGAGGCTATGCTAAGGAAATGCGTTACGATATCGAGTGTGTGAAGCGGATTGCAAAGCACTTCTATACAGATTATAGTTCTAATATCGAAGGATTAATTGCCGTGGCAAAACTCATCGAGGAATTCTTGTTTGAGGTTGCCAGTGACAGAGATTTGGAGATAAGTGCATTTGTTTCATTAGTTGAAATGTCAAGTGCAGCATCAATGGGAACTGATAGGAGCTCCGACGGAATATACAGGGCTATTGATATATACCTGGACAAGCATAGCTTTCTGACAGAATCTGAGAGAGAAGAAGTCTGCAGAGGGCTGGACTACCATAGGATGTCGGCTGAAGCTTGTGAACATGCAGCCAAGAACCAGCGATTGCCATTAAGAATTGTGGTCCAAGTGCTATTTTTGGTGCAATTACAACTACGCGATGCGATCACGAGGGACATGCAGCGTTTGGACAACAAATTGACACAGGATGAGGTTGAAAATGACAAAGGAGAGTTGGCGTTAAGTGATGGTATAGTAAAAAATGAAATGGAGAAAATGAGCAACAAGGTGATAGAGCTGGAGAAAGATTGCCATATGATGAGGAAAGAGATTGAGGAAGGCTGCATCCACATGGTGAGAAAAGAGAAAACAAGCATGTGGAGAGAAATGAAGAGAAAGTTTGGTTGCATAAATAAGATGAACAACTGCAATTGCCAAGTTAAAAAGAAAAGGGTTCATCCAAAACTATGGGCTTGACTAACAGACATCTGATCATCCTATAAACTCTTCTGTAATTATTTGATTTCATGTTTCTGCATTGTCATTTAACTGATTTGATTTAGCGAATAAATTTCCAAGTTTCGTGGGCATCAAGCCGAAAATTTCCCCAAGGTAACTGTTTCTTTACCACCTTGCTTTTCCACATCATGTAACATTGACTTTACAACATGCATAATTTGAATTGTCAACAAAAGAAAAGATTGTTGATTTTTTTGTATAAAATAAAAATGATGCTTCATGGAGCACTTCGTTGAGATACCTTAGTGATGATAACTAAGTGCCTCTGTCTTATTGGTTAGTTCAATGAAAAAAGAGAAGCAAAATGATAAAAGGAAAAGGTGCTAGACATGGAGTTATTATTTTACATTTTACCTTCATCAGTATCTCAACAATCAATAATTATTCAAGCATGGACCATAATTCTTGTGACAGTGATGGAAGGATATCTAGTGGTCCATTTTGTGCAAAATTCCCAAAATCTTTTTCAAAGTTGAGATGTAGCATGCAGTATGCCAGTTTAGCCAATTAAGGTACGACCTCTCTCTCTCTCTCTCTCTCTCTCTCTGTTTCAAAGCAAAATCTGAAATATAGGTCAACATTTTCATTCTCCAAACATGAAGATGGGAAACTCTGCTATTTGTCAAAGAGGCCTGCACCTAACTTCAAGCAATTTTTCTTGCTAACTATAGTTGAAATGGTTTAATCAAGAGCAAACCCATATGATAAAGCATCGATCTCAGTATAGTTTGCCAGTATTTCAAATTCTTCTCTACTTTAATAATTTGTGCACTTCTTCCCCCTTATTTTGTAGATATGGTCCTTGAACGTTGTCTGATTTAGATTGTTTTTCTTTATTGTCAGTATCTGACATCAGTACTTTTGTTGAGACAAGTTTTGATTTAAAAACTCAAAACTTCACATGGAAGAATAGTCTAGAGAAGAAAATTTAAAATTTAAATATTGAAATTCAAGTTTAACCATACTTTCCCCCTTACGTTATGCAAAGTGAATTAGGTAGCCCTACATAGATTCTGACAACTCTGCATAAGGCAACAAAGTGAAAGAGCATAATAGACAGTGGAAAAGTGCTAATCATTGAGACAATTCTTAGGCTTCCAAAGCACACTGCCTTGAGTTTAAAACTTTTAGAAATTCAATAGTTCAGTTACTCTTAACAAAATCCCAAGGAGGGAAAAAAAACTCTTTAATAAAGCTTTGACAGAATATGATGCCTGAGTAACATCTCTGAAGAGGCTTGTAAATTGTAAAATGTACATTCAGATTTAAGCCCATCTTGTCTGCTAATCTGGTATGAATCTGGGTTTCTTCTTTGATTTCACCAATATATATTACAGAAGTAAGAATGAAAATTTTCAAATTTTGTACAGTTTTTAAATCTACTTTCAACTGGGATTGATGCAACTCTTTCCTTTCCCATAGTTTGTAAAACCCAATTTCCCTGTTGAAATAGATCTATTCATTCCCGAGTTGGAAACCCCAGGTTTGTGATTGTAATTGGAATGCTCTTGAACAAATACTTCTGAAGATCCAATCCCCATTTGCTGTAATTCATCTTCCTCTACCTCTTCCTCACTATCTTGACTGACTCTCAATATATCAGCAACAGAAACCTGCCCTTCCCATGATAAAGAATTCAAGGAAACCGACCTTCTAAATGGATGAACAACACCATCCAGAACATCATATTCCTGTCTAACTTGATTCATTCTGTCTCTTGCCTCTGAATTTTGACTATCTGATGCAAAATCTTCCCTTTGATTCTTGGAAGAAGCATAATCATTGTCAAGCCTAGAATCAGCCATTTCTTGCCTCACTACTGTTGAACCCTGCAAATCTTGAACCACTACAACAACTACTGTGTCATTGGTTCTGTGCTGATGCTGATACAGAAAATCAGATGAAACAAAATGTTGTGTTGTTTGAATTTCTTGAGTTGGGGGTGGGAAAAGATTTGTTGGTGAAATGTTGGAGCGGCAAAGAGGGCAAGTTGAGTGAGATTTAAGCCATGTATCAATGCAAGGAAGATGAAAGGCATGGCTACACTTTGGGAGCAATCTTAAACTCTCATTTTCTTCAAACTCACTCAAACAAACTGAGCAATCAGTGCCTTCAACTAACCCATCTCCTCTTTTGTACTTGCAGACTGTGATGGACTTGATGAGAGCCTCATCCAAACCTGGAGGAGGAGGAGGAGCTTGGAGATGATTCTCATGGCGGATTTGGGAAAGATTTTCTTCATCTTCCATTTCCATGGCGGCGTTGGAGGTGGAAGCTCTGTTCCTGCAGTACTTGGAGATGATGGTGTAGTAACTTACCAAAATGAAGGCGCTAGCCAAAATACCAATGATGGCGATGATAAGAGGAGAGAAATCAGTGCCAGAATCTCCATTGCTGCCATATCCAAAAGGTGGAGGTGGTGGAAAGATGATGTAACACCACTGAGGGCAATATATGCTGCAAATCTCTAAAGAACAGTCTTTGTAAGCATATGGCTGCCATTGATTTGAGTTTCCTACAGAACCCATTTTCCTCTGCCACTTGTAGATCTTGCAGGTACCTCTATTTTCTCTTTTTCATGTGTTTGTGGTATAGAAAGAGAAATAGAGAGAGTTTGATTGAAGGTGGAGGGCAGAAGAAAAAAGAAAGCAAAATTGAGGACTTGGATGCAAAGGGAAGGAAAGTGGGAGGAGGTAGGAAATTGTTATATCACTTATTATCTTCTCTCTCTCTCTCTCTACTTTTTCTTTTTCTTAATTCTTGTCCTTTCCTTTTACTTTTCCCTTTTTCAACTCCTCCTTCAAAAACATGTCTTCAACATAGAAATGGTGTCAATATTAGGCTTGTCTAAATTCCTTGTGTGAGACTTTAGGTTTTGATGTCAAGTTTTCCCTTGACAAATGGAAGAAGATGAGTGTAGGTTTGGGTTTGATATGATAGCTAAGTGAACTCTAAGAAAGAAAATTTGGTGAATTTAGGTAAGACAACCCCTTTGGAACCATAATTTTTCTTTTCCCATCAATTCATGTTACTTGTAGCTCATCTCTTTTGATTAATATTTACATCACGTATGAAATTATAAGCATACAATTTTTTCCTATATAAATATATGATTAAAAAAGCCCATCAACAAGTTAGATGAATTGTCCTTTTAGTTATAAAATAGTTGAATAATGAAAACTTGGTTAGTGCTTAATGATATTGATCACTTTTTTTTAATTTGAATATTAGTGAGTTGTTAATAATAAACCTTATTGGTAATACTATTTTTGTGTTTGTTATTGTTATTATATGGCATATTTTAATATGTGATATCTTCAAACTTCGTCACACGTGATTATAATATATGATCTTCAACATTGAACCCATTCATTGAGAAGTAATTTTATATTATAAACATGATGTAAAACAATATTTTCAATTTTTTAAACTTCAATTATTGACAAATCATATTATAGATTTGTGTGACTTTGATTCTCTCTCTAAGTCTCAATCACACAGTAAGTTAATAATAAAAAAAGGGGTTCACTTAAATAAAGATAAACTCACCTCATCGTATTATACTAATGATAACTTTTTGTTAATTAATAAACAATTTTGTCAAGTTTCACTGTATGTATCTTCTATTTTATTTGACAAAAGTATAATAATAAATAGGTTAAAATATCTTTTTCTATATATATATATATATATAATTTTAGTCCTTGTAAATCGAAGTTTATTTAATTTTAATCCATATATTTTTAATTATCCATATTTAGTTTATGTATTTTTATTAAATTTTAAATTTCGTCCCAACTGTCAATTTTTTTTTTTTATCTATTAACATTTTTACTCCAAAAATTGGAAAAAAAAAAATCACATGTTATATATATTTTTTCCTTTGAAAATTATCATTATTGTTTAACCAGTTTAATATAGTGACCCATAAATAAATCAGAAGGAAAAAAGAAAAAAGAAAAGAGAAAAAACCTTCCTGCCCAAAGTTCATATTTCATAATGTAAGTGATCACGTGTAATCACGTGAGTACTTGACGTGGCTAGTGTTTATTGGCTTGGTGGTTGAAGGATAGGAGACTTCCAGAAATAGTGTGCCTTCTGTAATTTGTGGTGGTTAATTTGCTACCAACATTTTTTCTAAGATATATATAAGGACTATATGGATTTATTCTCTCTCTCTTTTTTTTTCCCCTTAATATTTTAAGATTATATAACACAAATATTTTGAACCAAAATTGAGTATTTTCACATACCCTACGCAATAAATTGATGGTTGCTTCAAACAATTACATGTCCTTGTATTTGATATTGATGGTTTACCTAAAACGAAAATGATATCTCTAAATTTTCAAGCATTTTCTAATGTCGATAACCTTACCATTTGACATTGTGAGATATATATATTAAAAAAAAAAGTCCTAAAATAGTTATTTAAAAACATAATATAAATGGATGTAAATAAAGATTTTGAACTTGGAGAATCCTTAACTTTATTGTCGAACACTTAACTAAGTTAAGCCTTTAAAACATTAACAAGTTAAGTAATAACCTTCGGTAAAAAGTAAAACTAAGGAAAACTTAAAAGTAAAACAATATTAAATGTTTAAAACAAAACTAGAATCAATCGAGATGTTGAAACAAAAAACTAACAGCAAAATGAGCCACAAATTACATCATAAACACTCTTAACGTTAAAAGTTATTCAATGAGATAATTACTTATAAATAGGTATTAGAGATAAATTTTATTGCAAAAACCACTCTTAAAATATGGTGATAATTGCAATTACACCCTCAAACTTTCAATTATAAAAATTGGGTCCTCAAACTTTTAAAAGTTTAAAAATTAGACGTCAAACTTAGAATAGTTGTAGAAATTGGACTCTTAAATGATAAAATTTGAACCATAAAACTTATACAATTCTTATAGTTTCTACAATGATATAAGTTTGAGGGTCTAATTTTAGCATATGTATAAGTTTGAAGGCTCCATTTTTATAACTTAGAGTTTGCAAGTATAATTGCAACTACCACTATATTTTAGAACGCAATTTGCCCTAAATTTTATTTTTTTATGATCAACAAAAAACCTATGGGTGCAAGCCAACCAATCCTTTATTAATAAATACTGGATCCAAAAGAATGACCTTACACCATTATGGATGTCGAGAAGTCTATTATTTGACTCTTCCTAATTCAGATAAGTAGGAGAGTGGAGAATATGAGGCTAAAGAAACTCGATATATAGAGAGGATCATAACCGTGTATTTATAGATTGACTCTAGGTTTTCCATAATCCCCTAAAGTCAATGGACTTTGTATTTGCTCAGCAAGTCACATCTCTAAACAGAAGTTAATGGGTCCTAATTAGATTATTTATTGTACACTACATAGAAATACATATAATTATTAAAAAAATCAATCTAATTAATTCTAACAATAGCAATTATACTAATTTAAACATAATATACAAATAAATACTTATAAATACTTTTTGTTGACTATGGCATAGAAAAATAATATATGACCAAGAAAGAAAAAAAAACAAAAAATTTCCAAAATGTATGACAAGTTTTGAAGTTCATGAACTAAGAGATAAGTAACACTCATGTCAAACTTTAACAACTATCCCATATACTTGGCTTTAATGCTTTATTTTATTCATATATCATTTGAAATCTCCAAGTCACTGTCAAAAAAATGCAATAATGGGACCAATTTTATCCCCCATTTTTATGTGTGAAGAATGCTTTATGTCCCCACTCACTCAAGCAATGAACCAAGGAGACCAATGACATAATACATAAAGATATTACACAAACAAAAAGAGGAAATCTTAACAATAGAAAAAAAAAGTCATATTATAACCATTTTGAGGAAATCTAAACAATAGAAAAAAAAAAAAAATCATATCATAACCATTTTTTTTTTAATTCCTTCTATTAATTTTTTTTTAGGATAAGGGTAGGAAAGAGCACAAGAGAACTGAACAAATAAAATAGAAAAGAAGAGCATAATCCACTCGTGAAAAATTATCTTCAAATCAGATCTCGTCGAATATATGAATTTTCATGTATGAGAAGCTAAATCATGAGCGACAGAGTTATATTCATGAATAGAGTCAATGAAAGTCTGAACCTTATTCACACATATACCGTTTTCTATAAAGATGTTGCAAATGATAAGAGAATCTGTTTCAACTCAGGAGTTATATCAACTTTGAGAATTTTTGGAAAAAATACCATTTTGGTCCCTAAGTTTTGGATGTAGTTTCTATTTGGTCACTAGATTTTCAAATGTTACACATTTGGTTCTTAAGTTTTGAGTTTTGTTTTAATTATTCATAAGTTTCAAAATGTTATAATTTTACCCTTGAGATTTGAGTTTTGTTTCAATTTGATCCCTATATTTTAAAATTTTACATTTTAAAAATAATTTTCCATTAAGTATTCACTTTCAATCATTGAAGTCAATTTCTATTCATTAATTAAAATTAATTATGAAGTGAAATTTTGAATTTAATTTTAAAAGTAGTAAAAAATAGTGAAACTTAATTAATTATAATTCTTTTAATGACTTTTAATTTATGTTAACATAAATTAATACTCAAGACGAAAAATGAATATTTAGTGAATAATCACGGACAAAAGTGTAAATTTTGAAATATAGGGATCAAAGTAAAGCAAAACTCAATGGTCAAGAGTAAAATTGTATCATTATGGACTAAATTAAAACCAAGCTTAAAAGTTAAAGAGTAAATGTGTAACAATTTGTTATCTAGAGACTAAATAGGAACTATCTAAAATTAAAAACTATTTTCTTTAGCTTTCAAAATTCTTTTTGGTTTTAAAAAACGTGAGTAGAATCTTTATGGGTGAAAGTAATGTTTATAAACTTTATTTTTAAAAAATTAAAACTAAAACAAAATGATTATCCAAACAAAGCGTTGATTTTTAGTTTTTGGTTTTTAAAAATTAATCTTATCATCACTCGTTTATCGTATAAGTTTTTAGTTAAATTATAAAAAATATTCTTGAACTTTTCACTTTATTTAAAAAAAAAAAAAAATACCTTTTAAAAAAGTTCAAAATTTTGTAAACCAATAAAATTTGGGAACTTTTACTTTTCAAAATTTAAGGATATTTTTTAAAACAAAATACAAAGTTCAGAGATGTTTATGATAATTTAGCTTAAATTCTTAGCCAAATTTTGTATTGTAAAAAAAATCAAAAACTTATTTTTCTCTCCAAAATTTGATAAATCGAAGATAATGTAAAATCTAAAAAGGAAAAAACCCTACATAAAATAAAACTACAAATAAAATAGTACTAAACGAAACCTTAATTTATCTCTTATTCGTTTCTGTTTTACTCTTAATTTTATTGTATATAGTTGATTTTTTTCCCTAAAAAAATAGTTATTTTCTTGTTATTTATTTTTCTGTAATTGACAGAAGCGTAAGTACTTTGCTGCTATATGTATATTGGTAATTTCCTTTTTTTAATTGAACCTTCCTGCCTTTTCTACTTCAGCTTTCTCCTTTCTTCAGCTTTGGATTTGTTGCTCTCAGTTGAAGTCCTGCCCTATCAAATAATTCAATAATAGGCCAAATTTATCGACATTTTAGTATTAGCAAATATAACGCAATTCAAAGAAATTTAAAAATATAGTCTACTACGAATAGATTTTATTATATTTAGACTCTGTTTAGGATTTAATTTGCAATGTTAAAAAATGGTTAAGAAAAAATCTCAATAAATTATTTATTAATCTAACAAAATCACTTTCTAATTCCGACTAATGTTTAAAGATTGATAGACACTAACTTTTAGGTTTAACTTCCCTAAAAAATTGTTTAACTTCTTAACCATTTAACTAAATATACTATAATAATATCCTTTTATATTAATATATTTTGTTATATGTACTTTTAAATGTTAATTAGTTATTTTTTATGAGAATTATTTTTAGGTGTCTTTTTAAATATAAAAAATATTTAAAAACATTTGTACTTTATAACAAAAAGTTTCGAGAGTATAAATATTTTTGAGATTTTTCTATTTATAAGAATTTTCCTCATTTTTAATCATTTGTCCAAAAAGAATATTTTTAAAACTTCCATCAAATTATTTACATTAAATAAAATTAGTTGGAATTTAAATCATGTACATTTTTAAATAAATAATAAATTAATTATTTAGACAAAAGAATTGAAATAGTAAATCTAGTTTTATTCATATAACTCAATTACACAAATTTAATATTAATTTACCAAATATCATAATTAATTTTTTCAAATTTAAATTCAAATTTACCAATTATTCAACTACCATCAATTGTTTTAAAAGGATTGCCATACCCTTATTATTAACCCTAAAAGTGTTACCATTACAATTACACCATTTTTATGGAAAAAGAATGCTTTATATCCCCCACTAACTTCCCAGCAATGAACCAGAGAAGCCAATAACATGGTATATAAAGATATTACACCAGCAATCTGGCTCTCCTTATCAAGAGACGACAGTTACAGAAGTGCCCTTTCATGTACATATAAATAATGTTTGTACAGTAGTGTATATATATATATATATATAACGAAAAAAAGGCCTATTGTAACTGTTCTTTCCATTCTTTCCATTTACAATTAAACCAGAGTATTATTTTGGGGGCTCCATCTATAATGTTAAATATGATTATGAGGAAGAAATTAAAGGGGAAGAGACTATATATGCATTTGTGTCTATGAGAGGGTAAAAGGTAAAAGAGAAGACCTGTATAATTTATTTGATTTATTAGTTCAGACTATGATTAATCAAATTCAATTATGATTAATCAAATTCAATTACATCTCTCCTTTGCATAATGAATGAAGGGTGAATATCAACACAATACTTCAATGGCGAAGGGATTTTGTCTATGCTTTTCCTTTCCGTCTATCATCCATTGCCTGCTTGAAACATATGTCGAATTAAGTCGAAAACTCCGAGAGAAACAACCAGACAGAAATTCAAACCCACCCCACAAAACCCAAAAAGTGCAGCAAATACATTCTCTAAAGCATGACATATTTGCTAATTCGAGCATTGCTCAACTAGTTAAAAGATATAAATCACCAAGAAGTCGAAGGTTTGAATCCCTCACTCCATATGTTGTTGGACTAAAAAAAGAGAAGGCAGAGGAGGCAGAAATACCTAAGTAACAGCTCCATTCACAAAGCATCATAAATCGCCTAATACTCATGCATGCATAAAGGCTTATTATTTAGGGGAATATTACAAAAACATTTTTCTGTTCAGAACAAAACCTTCATAAAAACATGTTTTGGACAACTATTCTTTAAAGTTGTCTTTTTTTTTTTCCCTTTAGTTTGTTGTTCTCAAAGATATTGTTTCTTAAAAGCCTCAGAAGTCATTATTTCATCCATTTATAAGTAAAAAACACAAAGTCTCCCAACATCCACAAGAGGAGGCGTTAAGCAGGATTATCACCCAAGTTCCATGATTTGAGCTTTTAGGTAGATACCTTAATCAGAGAACTTTTGTGGTTTCCTAGATCTAGTATCGAGTGTGTGAAATTTCTTGCATGTTAATCAAATCGAGTTTAATAGCATAGAATTGAAGAGAAAAAATGCTATTAAAATAAAAGAAAAGAAGAGAAGAGATGCATGCTAGTCAAAGTTGGCATTGGTTTGCATTAGTTAATAAATCAAATACGATTACTTTTGACCATAATTAGTGGTGAGCACAAATTGATCCTTATAAAGTAGATTTTGGTAAGAGAAAATACCTTGCTTTGGAACATTCTCATGGTCAACACAAGTGTATCCCGCATCCTACAAGAAAAATCAACATCCAAGGCTGAAAAAACTATTAAAGAAATAAGCAATTCTGAAACTCAAGACATGAGCGAGTATAATGTGCTTCTTGTCGATTAAAGACAAAGCCTAAACTTTAGGGTGAGTCTGAAAACATTGAACCAATTTGTAAGACCCCAATTATCCACAGTTGTAGGAGGAAGGGCCAGAAATGGAATTCAGATCGAGAGAGAGAGGCTGAAGAAGGAAGGGATCAAGTAGGGTATTACACGTATTGGGGGAGTGTGAAGAATTTGAATTACACAGCTCTATCGAATGTGCGGAGGCTATATTTCCTTATTGTATTTTTTTCTGTTCGTATTATCGTTGTTTCCTTGTTGAACTGAGTTCATGTTTTCCAGTGGTAAACATATAAGAACAGATCTCTTGTTCCGATTTCCCGGATATGGATATTTGGTGCTTTCCTGGAAGAAGGAACCTAACACAATCTGGAATGCTTCAAAAACACAAATGAAACTATAAGTATAAAGGAAACATTACCTAACATCATATGTATTAAAGGGAAGAGATGATCCATCAGAACATGTCAAAACAAATTGTGTAGAGATCCCAGAAGGAATTTTCAACTGCATCAACAAATATATGATAAAGAAACAATGGTTTATTTGAAAATATAATCTAAACTTGTATGTGCCATCATCAGTAAATTGACTCTTAATAAGGGCACATACCGACAACTCTCTTGAATACTTCTCAGCAATTACAACAGCTTCTGTATTTCCCATCTTAATTTGGTACCCAGACCTCCTCAAAGAAATAGATGCTGGCTCCCAATTTTCAGACGAATCAATCTGTATGAAAAGCACGTGGTAAAATATCTAGCGTATAAGTCAGTCAAAACCGTATCTTTAATAGTACCAGGTATTTCATATCCTATTTGATACAACTCCTTCAACGGGTGAAGAAAGTCAAAGTTGTTTCATTCTATTGCCTTACCATTTAAGAGGCTGACACTATAACAAATAATACCATTGATGATTGATCAACAGTTTAGGGGTTTTTTCTTTTCCCTTCTAATTTATTCCGTGTATGTGAGTGCGCAGCTTCCCTCTGTTTGGTTAGAATCTTTTTTCATCCAAATAAAAAGGAGAACACAGTTTGAGAGTTATGAATTTTTACTGGTTTCTCTAGATTAAAGTTCAAACTGGTTGAATAGCCAGTAAATGTTTTCAAGACAATATGGGAGATCAATTTAAAAGAAAATTAGAGTTTTAAAAGAAAATTAGAGTTTCGCCAAAATAAATCCTATAAGAATAAAATAATTTTCACTTTTTTGGATATTGTTCTAAAACTGTAGTGGCATAGAGGGTAGCAACCAAGGTTCGAAATATCGATGCCGATAGAAATATCGAGGTCCCAATTTTATGGAAGTTTTGAGAAAAATTATGAAAATTAATGAAAATTGATGGAACTTGTTATAATTAGTTAATGAAACTTTCATTATGGCTTAATTAGACTATAATTGACCATTTTTAATCACAAATTCTATAAAGTAAGACAACATTTAGATGTCTATTGTAAATGTATGTGTACGTGTTGATGCGAGAGTAGAAATTTAAAAAATTACAAAATAATTACAAAATAATATAAACTTTAGAAATATTTTGAGGTGAAATGATGTGAAAATCATGAAAATTTTGGATGGTAAAAAAAAAAAAAAAAAAACTCACATCAATTCAATTTTGGAGTGAAATGATGTGAAAATTTAATGAAAAAAGTTTGAATGAGGTGAAAAATAAATATAGGTTATTTTTCGTGGTTTTTTCAAATTTATTATTATTTTTTTAATGAAAGTTTTAGGTCGAAAATAAAGCTAAAAATTGAGAAGAGTTGAAAATTAAAAAAAGTAACACATAAAAAGGCTTAATCCTTTGTCAAGAATGATATTGGTGTATGAAACTATGGAATTGTGTGTAATCACGACCACAAAATTGAAAATTTTGAACTGGACTAACGTAGTTAATTAAAAAAAAAATCAAAATTCGTCGAAATTGGGGGAAAACAAAATTTTCCCTAATCAAAATTCGAGCCCTTCAAAATCTCGATATATCGATCGAAATTTCGAGATTTCAATGGAAATTTTAAACTATGGTAACAACTAAACTGAAGTGGCAGAATAGGTAAGCAACTCAAGAATGTCAACATGTACCTATAATGCTTTCTTTTTAAGTGTTGAATTCACCAAGCACCATATTCCTAAAAGCTTGCATTATAATACAGAGTTAGCAGATGGCTAACATATTAACCAAAGAATTTTAGATGCTAGGTGAATAATTTTCAATGATTTGAAAGAAAAAATGTAACGAACAGTTAACCCTAATCTTGAACAAGGGATGAAATTAATCTCTCAGCAAAATCAAATAAAAAAATCATCCAAAAACCAATAAATAATCACACAAGTTCAACTAACAAAACATTTCTCAAGTCACAAAAAAGGCCAAACCTAAAAGGAAAAAAGAAACATAAACCTAGGCACAAAATCAAGTATGAAAAAAAAAACTATCTAAATTCAGCATCAATATGCCTAAATCTATCTAAAAAGTAAACAGTGTGACTAAGAAAAGCTGTACAAAAATATAATATAAAATAATAATAATAATAATAATAATGACGACGTTGATGATGATTGGAGAACAACGTCCTCATAAAACCTCTAGAATGTCTATAACTAGCTAGTAGCTACAAATCTTCTAGAAAATGGAAACCAGCTAATGGATGATATTAATTTCACAATATACTTTAGTTCAGGGCTCGATCTGACAAAATGATATATTTGAAGTTAAATTTGACTCACTTTAATTCAGTATAAGGCTAACAAATAAATGCAACCCAAAGAATGAAATTTTCTCGAAGGTTTAGTTATATCAAGTAAACGTAAACCTACCAGCAATAGAACAGTGAACATAGCTTGACCCTTTGAGAGATATGTGTCAATCTCCAGTTGCATGTCAGGATCTATAATGGAACTAGTTAGATAGCTTGGGGAGTACATTAATAGCTGATATATAATAATGTTAACAAGCTAACGAATCAAAATAATTTACAAAAGATAACGTGATAGTTTGAACGATTTTTGTAAACCAAAGTCAAGGCTTTTAAAGAAAAAAGTAACGATTTATCATTAATTACATGATTTTCCAGCCCACCAAGAACTTCCATCGCATATGGCTCTTGGAGGCAACCACATAGCACACATCTCATTAGGCAATTGAGAAAATGTACTTTTGCTAAATACGCAAGCATTATTGTCCAGAGAAGAAATTAATTTCGCAACTTCAAGAATATGCATAAAGGGTGGAAACTTAGATTGATGTTTTTAAAATTCTAAACAACTTACCACATTTTATTTTGTGCTGATCATTAGCAAAAAGCTTTACCAGATCCCCCTGATAATTGGAAAAGAATTAGAGTAAAAACACAGGAATGCCTTCTAATCATAATAAATCACAATTGTTCTTTCAAAGAGAGTGATAAGGAACGGTAAAGGAGAAAACTTAAAAGCAAATTACTTCAAACTAAATATGATAAGATAAGACGTCAAAATTATATGCACAATCTAAGAAGCAATCAGGATGGCTTTTCTGAATTTCATACATACTATTAGAATGTAAAATATATTTTGTATCACAATTCAAAGTTCTTGGTAGAAAACCTGATGGCCTTTCTCATCCATTGGTATGCACTCAACAGCAAGTAGTTTATCAACATCATCAGCTCCAACAACATATTCTGGATTTGTAGCTCCTACATTAAAAAGATAAAAAAAAAAAAAAAAAAAAAAAAAAAAAAAAGATATTCAAAGATCAGAAAGAGCAACTATAACAATCTAGTAGTAACTAATAGCAAAACTGTAAAATGGTATCCTTGAGTTCCCAAAAAAAAATTACAAGGTAGATGAAGTAATCTTTTATCATTCCTTTTCTTTTCCTTTGTGGTGTCTTCCATACTTTATTGTTTTTTTTTTTTCTTTTTTTTTTTCAGTTTCAATACAATTTTTTTCTTCCTATCCCAAAAGAAAAGGAAAAGAAGATAGAAATAAATGTAAGAAAGTTATCTGACGAATCCTGCAAAGCCAAACTCATTTCCATTACCTTCAATATACTGCCTTGTCCCATCTTCAAGATGCCAAACCCACTGACACAAAAATTCATATAATTAATTTATGAACATTCCATATGTATACTCAAATCTCTTTTGATCTTCATTTAAATGATATCAGAGCATGTCACCTGAAATATACAGAGAGAAGTCCCCCGCGTAGGATATCCACACGCAAGAAGTCTGCTCCCTGGTGCAGCCTCACCAACTATTTGAAAATTCTCGATGCCAGGTCCCTCTAATTAGAACTTCATGTGAGGGTTCATGTTTCAGTAAAGTACTGGTTACATGCGATTGTTCATTAATCACCCTCTAAAAGAAATAGAAAACTCACCGATCATTACAGGGTGGTTATATCTCTCATCAGTTGTATAACGTTGCAATTCCACAGCATCATCATCAACTGGAGGGGTAAAAGCACCAGGCACCTCCCTAAGATAATATGTTTTTTGTAGTTGAAAGATAATAGAGAACGTCCATAAGGAAGTGCAGGAATCATAACTTCTATATAAAGGTTGCACCTTGAATCATACTTTCATGCTACCAACTAAATTCAAGCTGAAAGGTAATATAGTATTGTAACAACAGCCTTTCAGTTGATATGTTGCATCATACTTTGGTGCCCACTCTGGGACATGTTGCTTGTGTTCCCAAGGTGCACTTTCCAGTTAAATTTAAGAAATTTTTAAGTTATGATTGGTTGTCGTTGCATAGCTGCACACACGTTCATGGATGGGCTATGAAGGTTGAAATACCTTTTAGACCCAACACAATCATTTTGGTTGTATATTCCTTTGACTCAAATAACTCTTAGCAAATAATGAATCGACCCAACACAATCATGAAAATTTAGGTTGGGTTAAGTTTGAATTATTAAGGTTGCTAACTTTTTTTTTTTTTTTTTTTTTTGAAAAAACATAAAATATCAGTCTTTCAAACAATGAAGTAAGATTAGTAACTCAATTTCAATTTATATTATGAAAAATTACACTACAAAGACCTGAATTTTTATTTTAAATAACCTAAAAATAATTAGTAAATGAAATTAAAATAAACATATGAATATATAATTTTATTCTTAGCAAAAAAAACTTTTTTTTAATTAATAATAAGTTCAGTTGGTTTAATTCAACCCAAACTAATTTTTGAAGAATTCATAAATCAATGCCAACCCATGAAATGGGTTGATCGAGTTCCATGGGTCATTGGTTTTTTTAAACAGCCCTAGGTTTAGTCTAACTGAAGGCATCCACATCACATTTTACAATGTCATACCTGCCAGCATAGAATAAAGGGTCCGGAGGACTGTCGTTGTTGACAGGTTGGTACATTTCAGGTCTTAGACAAAAGTCTGCTGATCCTGGAATATTATTTTGTACCCTAGATATAAAGACATCTTCAGTTGTTCTCAAACCCTGAATGCAACAGAGATGAGAATTATGTTACATGATTGATTGACCATCGATTATGGTAAATTTATTTATATAAACACTTTAAAGCTCCCCCTCACTTGTGGGCTTGAAAATTTGTGGAAAACTCAACAAGTGGAAATTAATATTGATTGGGGAGAAATGACATTAAGAAGTTTAAACACAGAACTCTTGCTCTAATACACTGTTAAATCACCGATCGACCCAAAAGTTCAAACTGATCGGTTATGACAAATTTAATCATACCAACACTTTAAGAAATTAAAAGATGAGTGGCAAGTTTGTCAAAGCAAGGGAAACAAACATAGCAGTCAAGGTATTTAAATGTAACACTACCTCAGCTTTGGGAGGAAGCTGGTATTTTGAAGTCCCCATATCCATACTCTCTCTCTTTTGATATTGATATCCACTCTCAAAGAATTTAAAATCAGTATTCTCTCTTTTTTGATATGGAAATCCACTCTCCAATTGATTTTCAGCAAGAGATGTTCGTTCTCCAATCTTTTCCTGTGATCAAAAGATACACAGCCTTTATTACAACAATTTATTGATATCAACTGACAGTTATTATAAGAGAGATAACAATTGCATTGCTTAAAAAAAACTAGAAACAAGGATGATGGAAACTCGAATTGTTGACAAGATTATGTTTCTGGCTTTTAAGAAAAGGAAAATAATTAGGTGTAGCCAGGCTGCATCCATCTATTGTGTAATCCCTAGTGTACCTAATAAAAAATTGTCACATGGCAATTTTATATTTAAAAAAAAAACTGATTAATTTTTTTTTTTTTTTTTTTTTTTGTTTTGTAGGAGAAGGGGGAGTATGGAGATTAGGTGCAGTCTCATTTCTCTTAAGAAAATTGGTCCAATAAAATATTTAAATAATTCCTTTGACATTTTTTCGTGTTAAATTTTGTTGGGTACCCAAATATAAGAAAACACCCCCAATATCAAAGAAGAGATTACAATCAATTTACAATCCATACTCCCTAGCTAATTTCCACTTATACCTTACTAATATGCTACTAATATTACCAATATATCCCCCCATTAGTACTCCCAAAAATTTCTTCACAAAGTTGCATGTCATGCTTAACAAGAAGGCCGTTTGGTAAAACGTTAATGTAATTGGATAAGTATTTTAAATTTTTCATGTTATTTCAACAAAAACCCTCAAAAGGAGAATTTTCCCCCCTTAAAGAAATGGTAGGCCAAGAAGAGCAGTGAAATTCGGTATATCGAACATTCCCTCCTGACCCATTTTCTATTCTATTGTTCCTCTATTCGTTTGATATAAATTGCCATTATAATATTATAGAGAAGATTAACATTCTATGGTGAAAAATAAATGAAGCAATAATAAAAAGGAATCCTAATAGATGGACTTGCAATCATATATAGCAAACGTTTATCTATTTTGGTTGGGCAACTTATAACTGGAAGAAAGCAACAAATTTTAATATTAGCAAGCTTACATAAGATGTTCTGATCTTCTGCTGCAACTGATCATGAAGAAGCTACAAAAATTTGAGGAAAAATAAAAAAGGTAAATAGAAATGAAAGAGAAGGAAGAAAGCATTACCAAAAAGGCAAGAAGAAGAGGAAGAAACTGTTCTCTTGATCAGCAAGTATAAAAAATATTGCAACATGTACCACAAACCATCCCATCAAATTGGCCAATGAGCAAAGACAGAAGGACAATAAGTACACATTATATACTACTAGTCTGCCAGAAAACACTAATTTTGACTAGACGGCATTTTGTAATAGTGTAATTAGGTCTAAAGACAGATTAAGTGGGCACATAGATTTCATGCGTTCCGCTTCAAGATTTCTACCAAGTTTATTTTCAGGATTCCTTTGGAATAAGGGTAGCCAGAATATCAGCAAGAAAGCTGGATTTATGCAATTTTGCAGATGTGCAAAATATGTAGAGAATTTACCTTCACCCTGTTGGTTAAAACAGAGGCATTTATGACATGAGGCCATATGCCATACTCTGCCAAAAGCCCAAGCAATGATGACATGTAATGATATCTTTCATCATCCACAGCCTGTTGGAGAATAAGAATGAAACTATTCAGCATTAATAACACAAGCAGATATTAACTTCCTATTTTGTTGAAACATTTTTTATAGCTATTGTTGTCGAAACATATTATTCATCGCTCCCCTTTCTGATGAATACCAACTAGAAGCTTTTTCTTTTTTCTTCTTTTTAGATAATCTCCATGAGTTTTGGCCTAGGGGTGATATTTTCATATTTTCCCTCTTGAATTCATAGGTCCAAAAATATACAGGTGATACAGAATGGAGACTGATTGAAATAAGCAGACATGTCTCATACAAGGTATTAGATGGAAATGAACTAGGAAAGAAATTAAAACAAACCTTCAATTCATTAGTCAATTTTAAGTTCACTTCAAGATCCCCTTTTCTGTATCCCAACTCATTGAAGGCAGAAGTAAGGACTTCAGTTTGTTTCTCATCAACTGCCTGCTTCACAATGAGAAAAAGAATTATGTTATCCGAATCATGATGCGAAGAAACCACGGAATGAGGAGAAAACTGAAAACAGTAGCCCATACAACCATATCCAAGAACAAAGACAAACCATTCTTATATCTGAAAATTTCCTCTCCAGTGCATATTTCTCATTCAACAGTCGCAATTCCTTTCACCACAAAGACTTTTTATGTAAGGTATAATAGATGTTGAAATAAGCATACAGCAACAGCCAATATCACATGAACCCAGAGTCATCTAAGCAAGTTATACCTTCAAACAAGCAACTGAAATTTGTTGACGAAGAAGTTGAATCTCCCCTTCCTGTGCCCTTATTCGTGACGATAGTTCCTATGTACAACTTTAAGAACTCTAAGATGTTGCAGATGGCTTAAAATTAAATTCCGAGAAAATTGTAGAAAGAAGCCCATACCATATCTTCTTGGTCTTGATGATTATTGACATCCACAACTCTTTTCAGATTATTAGAACCAAGAGATCTTTCAAATGTGAGCCTACAGAAATAATTGTATTGGTTTAGACCTTGCTGTAGGATGATGATTATCATACACAGTGCAGCTGCTATTTAAGCCATTAACCAAACTAATTTCCCTGCTTATCCCTCCTTAAATGATCCGTTGAAACTACGTTCAGACAATTAAAAATAACAAAATAAAACCTATCAAGAAGAACTCTCATTGCCTACTTTATGCAATTGGTACTACCAGCATTGATTTTAGTAGTGAGCAAAAAAATCTGCAATCCTACTATGAAAGTAATTCAAGTTATCACCTCTTTTTTAGTTGGGATCCTGCAGCATGAACACCACTATCATTATGCCCCTGCAAAGAGCTATGGGTAGTCGACATCAGATTGGAAGTTCAAGTTCTTCACTTCGGCAACTTCTGGTTGCATCAGCACTAACATTGTCCATCACAAAAAAGTCTAGCACTTTACATCACTTGATGTCCATACACCGTAGACGGAAACTTTGCACGCTTTATTCATACAACTTTCATTCACAATATGTATGATCACCATGCATCAAATACAGAGTATGTAAATTCAAAAGGATGGAAAAGGGAAATACTACAACACATCAAAATGACTGACTGAAGAAAAAATATACAGAGATAATTTTTGCTACAAAATTTTAACTCTTCAACACTAGACAGTTTAGAAGAAGCCCGTACTTCCACTCGAATTACTGCAACTGATGCCATATCAAAAGGGTGAAACGTAATTCCAGATGAATTTAGAAGATTTGAACAATTGGGGAAAAACCAAAAGTTCAGAGCACAAAAATAGACAGGTTCCTAGTCCCCAATTGAAAAAACATCGAAATTCAAATAACACTTCCTCATCATCTTTACTCTCTTCTCATGAAGAAATATAATACACGTGAATCTAATGAAATGCTTGTCAAGCATGTTTAATACTAAATCTGCAACAAGATTCTGAGCATTTTGATGAACCATTAAACATATGAGGAATGAGATTGAAAAATGAAACGAGATACTCATAATGTTGGCCTCAGGTGCAAGGAAACACAGTTAAGAAGAGGGATAAACAAGCCAATTACAATTAGAATCTGGGATTGGAAATGGCAAACAACAGTCAAATTTTAACAATTCCAAATAAGAACTTAAATGGCTGATTCAACTCAGCAACCAGATAGCAAAATATCACATAACCAACCAAATTTTTACGAACTTTTCTCATAAACCAGTCCAACCAGAAAAATTATAGCGATGAGAAATTATAAATCAATAAACAAAGTCCATATCAGATCCATCTTCACATAACTAAAAAACATAAAACAGCAACAAAAACATACAAATCCTGTTGTATTTTCACCAAAATGATGATTAGAATCCTAGAATTTGGCTTCCAAAAGAAAAACCCATACTAAAAACAAACATATCGGTACGTATAAAGCATCCGCACCATATCCAGAAACATCAAATTTAAACAAAAACTTAAAAGATATCCTTTTTCGGAACAGGGAATGATTCATCAGCCATTAATTGACAGTAAAACGAGTTAATGAATTACCCAAATGATGTCTAACAAAACTCAAGAGATCTCGGGCTCGAATTCTTTTGCAGGTGCGAGAGAAAAGAAAAATATTGCCAAATCGACCTGCTTAAGAGCCAAAAACAGTAAGAATGGCAAAAGAAGAAAGGTGTGGAAGTCAAATGAGTGATGGGTTAGTTAAGGAAAATGAATTTCATCAACTTATAATCGGCGATTTCTTCTGGACTTTTCGAATCTTACATAGAAAAAATTACGAGGAAAAATATATATAATTAATTGATAAATGCAATCGAACGTCAAAATCAAAAGTCTCCTCGCCAATATGAAACTGTGTTTGGCCGTATAAATTGGGAAAGAAATGATTGGAAACTAGAACTTAAAAATCTTAATAATTAAATAATTAATTTGTTCTTTATAATCTTACTCTCTTGGTATTTATTTCCTCTTATTTTGAGATTTATATAATGAAAATTTTGATTGTGTGACAAATAGTCATACCCAAATCCACGGGGCTCCTATAATATAGTCCATAAATTCTTATTCTGTATATTATTATAATGTTTTTGTTAGCACATATATTATTATAATGTTAGTCGCAAAGTTTGGTCTATTTACATATTGTTGTTTACAATTTTTTTCTACTCCATTTTAGTATTAAGAAATAAGAATATTATAGGACAGTTGCAACAATAGAAAAAAAAAACATTATTGTTATTATTATTTTTTATATATATCCAATTTTACTTTTATTTGTGTATCTAACATGTATATACTTATACATAGCCAATGTAATTAAACTTCAACTGCCATCATTTTGTACTATCAATCTTGAGGTACTAGATTTGTTACCCCACCCCACATATTGTAAAATATATATATATATATATATATATATATATCGGTAATATATCTAATATATGTTATATCATGTAGTTAACTAATATACTTTATACTTGGTATATAAGTAGACTGATATACCAAATATGAAATATATAAGTTATACAATTGATATACCAAATTCAACATTCATATACCATATTTATCAATTAACAAGTGATTATACATTTGCTATATTCATGAACCTGATTCGAACCAGTGATCATTTGTGTTAGAGTATTGTATGTATAGTATATCATCATCGACTTATAATAGTCTCGTCTGTCCTATTGGTAATCAATTTGAATAAATGTCGATAAACTATTGATACACCAATGTTACATTTGACGTTCAATTTTGAATAGGTGTTGATATTTTACTTTCAAATTTTAATTAAGTGTTGATATATTCCTATTACTAATATACTTTAACAAACGTGTTTTTAGTCTAAAAAACAAATGTATTGAGAAATGTTGGTATACTTGTGATACACCAACACATTGTATTTAAAATGATTTTGAGATAATGTTGATATAATAACAATGCACCAAAATGGTCATGCTTAAATTTTGTTTAAAATGAATGATGATATACTATTGATGTATTGAGATCGATGTCTTAAATTTAATGTATCTCGTGGTTTGAAGTTTTGTTAACACAAGTTATTATCTAATAAAATCAGAGGTATTTTATTTAACATTTAGACAACATTAATTCAATCCAATAAACTAAGATCCAAGGTTATATGATGTCACTTGAACAGTATGTGGTTGACATACAGGTGATTCATGTTCAACTAATAACCTAAAAGGTTTGCAGTAAATGGATGAAGGTTGGGTGTCTTATCTTGGTAACACTATGAATACGGCCCATTTTGTAATTGTTACATGAGATGTAAGTGTTACAAACAATATGAACTATTATTCATGTAAAGACATGTAAGTAGAGGTGTCCTGTATAAAGAAGTTTATACATAGACTGAACAACAAAATAATTAGTTTCTCTTTATAACACCGTTACTTAAATAAACTAATATTTCACTAGGATGACCATAGGAGACTTGACCTTAATCCTGAGTGAGTTGTGAACTCTGGTTTATGACGACAATCCTTTGATCTGTATGAGAGTGGTCATGATAGTCAACTCAATCAACCTACCATTTTGGGGATTTGTCTGATTAGGAAACTGGAAACACAGCTACACAAGATGAAATTCACTCCTTCCGATTCCTTGGGAAAGTAGATAAATTGCTCCCTTAATAGCTAGTTCTGGGGACCTTATAGTTGGACTATAAACTCACTGGCTCGAGAGGTGTTAGTTTATAGTTGGACTATAAACTGTTTGTTCATTAAAGAAATCAGTGGTACTTAAGTAGTTAGATGTAATTGCGGAGGTAAAACAATATTTTGACACAACTGTAGTTATGAACATTTGTGAAAAGGTCAATGCTCTATTAATTTGTTATATCTATGGACACATAAATATATCTAAGTGTGAAGAGTACAACTATCGATCTTTAATGGAGTGATCGGTACTTAGTGAATATTGATTAATTGGATTAAAGGAGTTTAATCAATTAATCTCATATCATTGGAGCTTCTAATCTGTAGGTCCATAAGGTCCCCTTGTTAGCTCACTGAATGATAGTAATGAAGAATGATTTAAATTTTTCAAATTAAATGAGAGAATTTTATATTAATGAGATTTATATGTAGTGGTTAATTATAGATATGATCTATAATCCAAATTATGTAAGAGAAATATATTTGAATAAGATTTTGTTGGGGCTAATGCCCTAAATCTAATGGGTCATGTAGTTTGTAATTGTAATGTACAAACGATTTATTTATTTAATAAAATATGAGATATTTTATTCGACATTTAGTGGCATTAACCCACAAAACCAATAAACTAACATCTGAGGTTATCTTCTGTAGTTTAAACATGTATGTAGAGACATACTGGTGCATCATGTTTAAGTGATAACCTAAATGGTCTGTAGTAGATGGATAAGGTTGGGTAGCTTATCGTGGTGACACTACGAATACAACCCACTTTATAGATGTTACAATTGTTGTAAAGTGCTACAAATGATCTGATCCCGATCATTCATGTAGAGACATGTGACGGTAGTGTTCTATACAAAGGGGTTTATGTAAGACTGGGCCACGAAATGACTAGTCTCATTATATAACACTGTTAATAATAGAAACTCACATTTCACTAGGATGACCATAGGTGACATGACCTGAATCCTAAGTGAGTTGTGAACTCCTGCCTATGAAGGTGATCCTTTGATTTGTATGGGTGAGAGTGGTCAGATCGTCGACTCAATAAGCCTACCATTTTGAAAATTTGTCTAATTAGGGAGTTGGGAACACAGTTACACAAGACGGAATTCACTCATTCTATAATATCAGGGTAAGTAGATAAATTGCTCTCTTAAAGGTTGATTCCGGGACTTGAACAATGTGACACCACACTCTTTTTTGGCCCGAGAGGGGTTTTGTCATAGTTGGACTATGGCTTATTATTTATTAGAGTCGTCAATAGTACTTAAGGAGTTAAATGTAACTAAAGGGGCAGAATGGTAATTTTGGCTAGTTGTACTTACGAGCAATTTGTGAATGATCACCGCACTGTTGACTAGTTATATCCAACATACACAAAAATATATCTATAGTACGAAGAGTGCAGCTGTCGGTCTTTGGTGAAGTGACTGATAGTCAATGGATGTTGAATAACTTAATTAAAAGAGTTTAATTAATTATTCAAATACCATTGGAGCTTCAATCTATAGATCTATAAGGTATCCTCTATAGCTTGATGGAGATTAATGAGAACCAATTTTGGATTAATTTAAATTGTTCAAATTAATTAAGGGAATTAATTATATGTCATATGATTAATTTAAATTAATTATATGTGATATAATTAATATAATGTATTTGATATATTATAATATAAAGTTTATTTTGAGAAGAATTAGTTATTTGAATATGATTCAATTACTAATTATATGGATGAAATTCATATAATTAAAATTAGTATAAATGTGATTTATATTAAATATCATGATTGATTGAGAAAATTAAAACTATAGATTATATTGTATTTGATACAATATAAAAACTATAGGTTATGTGTTATATATGTGTGTGTATGATAATTATTTAAATTAAAATTAATTTTTAATTTTCAAAATTAAAGAGGGAGAAATAACTTCCCTCACCTTAATTCTCTCTTGATCTAACGTGGTGAGTCGGGGTTATTTTTAATAGACCTTCATCTTCTACGAGAAGAGGAACTGAAGTGGATCTCTCTGAAAAAAAATTCCCACAAACACTCTCATTCTCTCAAATCTCTCCCCTTCTTCCAAAACTCAGAGCCCACAACTACTGAGGATTCTCTAACCAAAAGAGAATACAGAATGCTCCGCTTGGTGGTGTTATCATTAGATGTTCGTGATCGTCATTGTTTGTAACCGTTTTGAAAAAGGATTTCATGAAAAGGGTTTCGGTTCTTCAAGGGTAAGTCTTCCCTAAAGCCTAATTCTTTTTCCCCTTTCTAGCATGCTATAAAATTGTTAATGTATAATTATTTTTCGTTCTATAAATTTTGATTTTGTGTAAAAAAAAAAAAAAAATGGGAACGATCCTCACTTTTGCTACAAAACTTCACCGTTCCTTCAGATTCAAATATTAGATTTATATGAACTGGATTCATAAAGAGATGTATACATATAAATATGTGATATTTATATGTTAATTAATTTCATATAAAATATGATTTAGTATAGTTATTTAATTGATTAATTAAAGGTTAATTAATTGATTAAGAAAGAATGGAGATTGAATGTTAGTATACATGTATGTTATTTATGATAACTAAATAAATGTATATTAAATGAGATTTAATATATGGTTATTTAATTAATGTGTCAATTAACTAAATAAGGGTTATTTAATTAATTAGCACTAAGGGTATAAAGGAAATTTTTTGGAGAAGAGTTAACCCTTCTCCATATAAATATATCCTTATAGCCCATTTAGGGTAAGGAGTTTTTTTACGCAAGCCTCCACCTTCTCTCTAACTTATCTCTAGAAATTCTCTACCTTTTTCCTCCTCAAAAGTTATTAGAGACAAATCTTCCAAGTTCTTCGGAATCCTAGAGAATACTAAGGTAACTTTGTTGGTGGTGTCTGATAACTTGTAGAAATACAAGTTATTTATACCGTTTTATTTAGATTATGCGGTAAAAAGAAGGAAAATTTACGTCGATCATATAGAAATTGGCATAGAAACGCGAAGATTATAAAGTGTCGTAAGCACACTCGCTAACCCCATTGCAATAGCAAAATGGAATGTCCAGGTCTTTGTTTTGCAGGAAACAGGTCACCATATGCAACAACCGCTCGAGGATAGAAATGAACAATGCATCCACATTGCATGCGACAATCAATCAAGAACGAAAAAGAACAATGCAATTGCAACGTATGCGACAATCGATCATGGACTCAAACGACCAACACATTTCCACCGCATGCGGCATCGATAAGAGATCAAAACAATTACATCGTATGCAGCGATCGATCGAAGATGTAAATA
The DNA here is from genome assembly GCF_009727055.1 of Benincasa hispida. Lineage (NCBI taxonomy): Eukaryota > Viridiplantae > Streptophyta > Magnoliopsida > Cucurbitales > Cucurbitaceae > Benincasa > Benincasa hispida. The sequence goes on along the minus strand of NC_052349.1, from coordinate 3,420,058 downwards.
TCAACGCATTCGCAAGAACTTCTGACATTGTACAGCTTTTCTGTTGTATGGTTTTGACAAGTTGAACGTGGAGCAGAGCAGACGTTTCCATTATGCCATGGCAGGAATTATCAGAGCGGGACCACTAATGCAGAAGGAGCCAACGTCTACAAATAGCTTCGTCAAATTTAAAGAAAGGAGGCTAGTTTGAAAAGAAAATTTAGAGAAAATCCGGGAGACAGACGAGACAAGACCGAGAGGTAAGTCTCTGGAGCAAGCAATTATTTCCATTCTTGAAGAAGAAGCTCTGTGCGAAAGGTCACTTCTACCTGGAAAGCAAGCCTAAGAGGGAAGCTTTCTACTCCATTCCTACCACACGCCGACAAGCAAATTGTCTTCGATCAGGATCCGTGTTAAGACATTAACACTCTTTCCGTATTTGTTTTTATTTTATATTCATCTACTATGTTCATCTCTAAACTTTCATTCACTATCTGTAACAAACGTTTATCTCTAGATTTTAATATCATTATCATATTCATCGTCATTTCTTTGCTTTTCTCCATACATTCATCATCCATTTTCTCCATCATGTGCAACTAATCCCCAGGGTAAGGGGAAGGATTAAGCGAGTAAGTTAATCTTTCTTGAAGAAATCGGCTAAGTTTAGCTAAAGCATGCTCGATGGCATCTTTACCTGTGAGAGTAGAAGTGAAGATGTTATTCTGCCTCTCGAAAGAAGGTTGGAAGAATGCGTTAACTAAAGCGAGAGTATTTCCAGAGATAGAAACAACCTTACGTTCATCACGTTCATCCTTGTTCACCATAGACATATGGGAATGTGGCTGATCACTGAAAGGTGTATGCCAAAGGAAAGCGGAACCTTAGTTGCGTCCTCAACAAGATTGACGAACTTGCGATGTCCTTTCCCTCAATCCATTCTCTTTCTGACTCATTTCACAAGACTTGCCACCGCATTCATCAGACACTTTTTCACATCTTCACAGCTAGTCCTCAACTTGTATATTAATTGTTTATTCATTTATTTTATCATCGCATTCTACTTTATTCATTTTACAAGACTTACTTATTACCGCATTTATTTTATCGCACTTTATTTATCATCGCCTTTTATTCTTTACCACATTTTACGTTTCTACAAACCCAAATCATTATTCTTTATGTTGAACCGGTCGCATATACCACATTAGTGTCATATTAATCATAATAATCCCATGTTCGACCTCAGTTCACTCTGAGAAACTTGCGTTGGAATTATACTTGGTTTCAGCGCAAGAAAACTTGTGACACGCACTACACGAATGCATACTACGAACGCATATCATTGTCATCGCATACATTCAAAACGTAGTATCATATTATCATTACAGCAAAGCAACTTGAGCGCATAGAGAATCAAAATCAATCATAACCAATCATCATTCATATCATCATTTCAATTTTCTATTACAGTGTCCTTTTTCTTGGAGAAGTTCGAGATCGTTGATAACGGTGGAAATGGAAAGCTAGAGGAATCCACAAATGTGAGTTCTGATTTATTCTCTTCTTCCTCTTGTCTAGCATGCTTATGGTTTTGTTTGAATGTTTATCCTATAAATGCACATTTTATTTTACTGTTTTTGTTTCTATAAAAACCGAATATCTAAATGTAAGGTGTTCACATGCTTCTGTGAGAATTCAATTCCTTCAATTGGTATCAGAGCCATTGTTTTCTTGCATTTTGATTTTCTATTTTTTTAAACAAAAATCTGTTCATGAGGTGAGTTATTTTTCTATCTATGAGCGCGTTTGGATCGCTCCGATCTCACAGTGACCGAAATACAACAATATACATTCAAACGTATAGTTATACAAACAAATAGAAATTATCGGCATGCTATGAACAAGATATAACAGGGAAGAGAGTTTCCATACCAGTTGAAGACAGTCTTCAAACTTCAGAACTCAATGCAGCGGAAACCTCCACGCGATCTACCAACGCCTAGCAGAATCGTCAACTACAGCAACACGGACACGAACGTCGTGGGGACAACACCACCAGAAAAGAGCCTCGGGTATTCTCAGAGTGAGAACCCAAAACGTGGTCTTTGGTGAATTTGGTAGAGGAAGGAGAAAACATAGATCGTATAGGCGATAAACAAGTGGGAGGGAAAAAGGTGATATTGTATAACAAAATACTTATCATTTAGGAGAAGCTACACGATCGTATAGATTTTACTGAACGATCGTTTAGGAAATGGTATACGATCGTTTAGCAAACTCGGGACACACTACGATCGTTTAGGGAAGCTACCCGATCATGTAGGAACTAGTGTGCGATCGTTTAAGTGCGATGTGGACGATCGTTTAGGCGAAGAGTGACTATCGTATAGGTTCTCGAAATACTTAAGCGATCGATTACGATTCACCAGCGCGCTCTCTCTTTCTTTTCCGGACGGGTGATTCAAAATGAAAACTATTTTCATTTTAATTCATCGGTTACAATAACTGACGCTACCCCACTAACCCACGTCCAAACGTGATTTTTGGGTTAATTATCATATAACTAACCAACTAAAATATTAATAAATATAATCATATTATATTTTTAACCTATAGTTTGATATCACATATCTACTGTAGTATTTTCTCTTCTACTTGATATAAATCATATTTATATCTAATTTCCTCCAAAATATTGTATCTCATACATTTAGCCAATTATACCATATATAATTAACCAGTCCAATTATATCATATATAATCGAACTTCCTCTTGTCAATTTGAACATTTCAAATTAACCCAAACACTGGTTCTTGACTTTATCCAAACTACCCAGGGGACCTAATGGGTTTGTGGCTTGAAGCTTCAATGGTCCGTGAATAGCTGACTAAACTTTTTAGCCACGAGATCACCATCCGTTAACTGTCAGGCATTCCACTAAAGACCAACAATTGAACTCTTCTTACCATAAATATATTTTTGTGTCCATCGGATATAACCAATCATTAGTACGATGACCCTTCACAGATGCTCGTAAGTACAACTGGGCCAAATTATCGTTTTGCTTCTGTAGTTACATCTCACTCCTTAAGTACCACCGATTTCTCTAATGAACAATACAACATAGTCCAACTATGTGTGAACACCTCTCGGGCCAAGAGAAGGTGTGTGACGCCACATCGTTTAAGTCCTGTAATTAGCCCTTAAGAGAGCTATCTATCTACTTACCCATACCTCGGGGAAGAAGTGAATTCCATCTTGTGTAGTTGAGTTTCCAGCTCCCAAATCAGACAAATCCCGAAAATGGTAGGTTTGAATCGACGACCTAGCCACTTGCACTCATACAAATCAAAGGACTGCCCTTAGTGGCAGAAGTTTTCAACTTATGCAGGATTGAGGTCATGTTACCTATGGTCATCCTAGTGAAGTGAATTTTTTTTTCATGAGCGATGTTATATAACGAGACGTTAACACTTTGTGGTTAGGTCTTATACAAACTCTTTGTATAGGGCACCTCCGCTCGCATGTCTCCAATACGAATAATCAGGATCAGACCATTTGTGACAAGTCACAACACTTGTGACCATTCCACAAAGCGGGCCGCATCCGTAGCGTTACTAAGATAAGGTCTCCCTCCTATATTCATATACTACAAACCATTTTGGTTATCACTAAAGACATGATCCACTTATATGTCACCACATACATGTTTGAGTTACATACATATAACCAGAGATTTTATGTTTATTGGTTTGTGGTAAAGAAAATAAAATAAGCAACTGAGTAAAAATACATGATGTGAAGTAAATATCATATATTAACAACACAAGCATTTGTACAAACTGTTTAGAAACTACAGGACACAAAGCTTTAGGGCATCAACCTCAACACTAGTATCATGGCATGCTGTGATGGCTTATGGCTTTCAGCGAGATGGCATGTGATGATGGCTTACGGTGGTACGCATTCCATTCAATGGGATGATGACCTTACAAAGCAAAGGAGCTTGAAGATAAGCGCATCAACGTATACCATGCGTTGATGCTTACAAGGCTGAATGCAAACCCATGCGGCGAGTCGATGCCCATGCGATGAGGGAACTTAGGCGCGATGGATGCAATACTCATGGTTGCAAGTGGAGGGACGATGCTCATCCGATGAACTTCATTGTCCAACGCATGCGGTATTCGAAACCCTGCGTCGAGCGAGGCACCATGCGTCGAGCACTTTTTCTGTCATGCGTGGAGTTCAGCGAAAATCCCTTGTTCGTCTCGGTTTATGCGTCATGGAAGGTACCTGGCAGATAGCTAATCGTAAGAGTCTCTTCGACGCAAGGATGGCAACTTTCCTTCGTAATTTTAATTTTGTTAAAATTAGAGTGTCGATATTTGATCTGTCTTTTATATAGTTTTATTTGCATGTGATGTATTATTTAACTGTATGTTTTATATGTTGCATAATGTATGCTATATAGTTTTAAAACCCCACCTTAGAATAAGCATAATCATGCATCATATAAAAATTATATGGTTACATGATTAATATAAGTATGCTCATGCATTATAATATAATTGTTATATTATTTGAATGCATGTTTTGAGTAAGCATATTCATGCATCATAAATGTTATGATGTATGATGTAGAAAAATGGATATGTATGTTTATTTTTCATGTATGATAATTGTAAGCGTTATAATTAGATGAAAAATGAAATTTGCATTGAGCATTACATTACTTAGATTAATATAAACGTTATATTTAATCAAAGTGGTCATAATGCAAACGAAAAAAGATTTTGACAAATTCATTGTTTCATAAAGGTTATAAATTCAATTAAATTAGAATTAAAATCTATAATCAAGAGTTGATGCAAACATATGTCAAAATTAATTTTAAATGGTTTAAAATTGATTCACCTGAACTTATGTTAAACACATTCCTAATGAGATTAGAAAAAGGTTAATCTTTTAATGCATTTTAATAGAATTAAGATGAACTTAGTTAAAAGATTAAATTTATAAAATAATTGCCCATAAGGGACCTTTGTCTAAGAAACGTTCTGTTTAGGCTAAGATTCTTAAGCTGGCGGAAATGGAACACCTCTACCTGGGAATGGACCTGGAAGATGAATTGGATAAATATTTTATAAGCTTGCAAGAAGTGATTAATTTTATTAAAAGAGTTTAACGAATAAGATCACATATTGTTAAAACTATTTGATATACGCATCATAAGTTAATAAACCCAAAAGATAGAACAATTAGTGGGAAGAAAAAGATATATATGATATGTCATTTTTCCACCCACGTTCTCCTGAGGAGTTCACAGGGTGAGATTCATGTTTGACCTCATGGTGCCCTGGGTGCACCCTCCCTCAAAAATGAAGGAACTCTTATTCAAGAGTACCTATGAGCGGAAGCGGATCTTTCCAATTCATTATGACAGAATTTCCACATATACATTCAAGCATACAGATATGCATTCACAACACTAAATTATTGGCATGCTTAAAGGATCAATAAATAAAAGACCGAGAGATCATACCAGTTGAATACTTTTCTTCATAGCAAATCTCGCTTTCGCTGGAATGGCAAGCAGCTGTTTAGCAACTCCCAATCATCTACCATGAACAGTCTCCACACGAACAAAAGGAAACAGAGACAACACCACCATTCAGAGCCCTTAGTATTTTCGAAGTGAGAATCCAAAGAGTGGGCTTTGTTTGGATTTGGTAGAGAGGAGGAGGTAAAGATATCGTATACAACGATCAAGCAAGTGGGAGAAAGACTCATCTATCGTATAGACAAAATGCTTGATCGTTTAGGTGAAGTATACGATCGTGTAGGAAAAGATAAGCGATCGCCTAAATGATCGTGTAGGAAAAGCTAAGTGATCGTCTATATTATCATTTAGTATGGTTCGGGTGCTAAACAATTGTTTAGTAAAAGGTAAGCGACTGTTTAGTAAATAGCGCGTGCGGGTGTAAGTGTTAAACGATCGTTCAACACTATCGTATAGGTAAGTGATCGTTCAACACTATCATATAGGCTCTGATTTTATTAAGCGATGACACACTTCAACGCTATCTCTCCAATGCTTAACATGTCGTGAGCTATTTAAGCGTCTCAAAGCGATTCTTCATCTTACTCATCCGTTACAAAAACAGAAGAGACGCCTGTCAATTATCCCATAACTGTTCAATTAATAAATAATAAATATTATTCATAACCTATGGTTTAATATCATATATTAACCATAGTATTTTTCCTCCACTAGATTTAAATCATATTTATATCCAATTTCCTCCAAATTAATGTATCTCATACATAAAGTCAATTATATCATATATAATTAACTAGTTCAATTATATCATTTATAATTAACTAGTTCAATTATATCATTTATAATTAACTAGTTCAATTATATCATTTATAATTAACTAGTTCAATTATATCATATATAATCGAACTCCGTCTTGTCAATTTGAACATTTCAAACTAACCTAAAAACTGATTCTCAACTTGTATCCAAGTTACCAAGGAGACCTTATGGACCTATGGCTCAAAGCTCCAACGGTACGTGAATAACTGACTAAACTCTGTAGCCACGATATCCACCATACGTTAACTGTTAGGCATTACACTGAAGATTGAAAATTGAACTCTTCTTACTATAAATATATTTCTATGTCCATTGGATATAACCAGTCATCAGTATGATGTCCCTTCATAGATGCTCGTAAGTACAATTGGGTCAATTTACCGTTTTACCCCTGTAGTTACATCTTACTCCTTAAGTACCACTAATCCCTCTAATGAACAATACAACATAGTCCTACTATATGAGAACACCTCTCGAGCCATGAGAAGGTGTGTGGTACCACATCATTCAAGCCCCAGGATCAGCCCTTAAGGGAGCAATCTATCTATTTATCCCTACTTCGGGGAAGGAGTGAACTTCATCTTGTGAAGCTGAGTTCCCAGCTCCCAAATCAGACGAATCCCCAAAGTGGTAGGTTTGAGTAGGTGCTCTGGCCACTCGCACCCATGCAAATCAAAGAACCGCCCTCAATGGTAGGAGTTCCCAACTCACTTAGGATTGAGGTCATGTTACCTATGGTCATCCCAGTAAAGTGAAATTTCTATCATGAACGGAGTTATATGACGAGACATTAGCACTTCGTGGTTAGGACTTATACAAACTCTTTGTATAGGACATCCCACCTCGCATGTCCCCTACCGAATGATCAGGAGCAGATCATCTGTGACAAGTCACAACACTTGTAGCTATTCCACAAAGCGAGTCGCGTTCATAGTGTTACCAGGATAAGGTTTCCCTCCTATATCCATATACTGCAGACCATTTTGATTATCACGTAAGACATGATCCATTTGTATGTCACTACATACATGCTTAAGTTACATAAAGAAAACCAGGGATTTTAAGTTTATTGGTTTGTGGTAAAGCAAAAAAAACATCTAAATGTGCAAAGTCAAGAAGTGAAGTAAATATCATATATTATACATCATAAATGTTCATACAAAATGTGTTTACAAACTACAGGACATGAGACTTTAGGGCACAAACCCCAACAAGGAAGGTATTTGCATGGGGAAGGCATTACAAACTTCATAAATGGATAAGACCACTATAACCAATTGCACCAATTATGTTCCTCTCCGAGGCAGACTGGTTGGAGCAAGATTATAGGGTTGAAAAATGAAGGGTCACTTACGATAAATCATTAAGGCAGTTAATGGTTTATTGACCAAATGAATGGTAAAATATTATATGAATAAAGAGTTATTCTGGGATAATATTTTATTGAGAGTGTCTCACTTCAGTTATAAGGAATACCTGTACACCCTGAGGTGGCATTTATTCTAAATCACTGAATGTATGATTACAAAATTCAATGATGTTGGAGTTCACTAATTTTTGCTAAGCTGATTGGATTAAAATGAAAAATGAATTTTTTGCATAAGTGTCTAATATAAGTAATTTATTTTTGTATCAACATGTCTAACTCAATCGTTACTTTGCTTAAGGCTGAAAAATTAACTGGAGAAAATTATACAACTTGAAAAAATACGATGAATACAGTTTTGGTAGTGGATGACCTCAATTTCGTTTTAAAGGAGGAATGTCTTCCAGCCCCTGGGCACAACACATCACAAAGTGCTCATGATATTTATGAGAGGTGGACCAAGGCCGAGGATAAGACAAAGGTTTATATTTTAGCAGGCTTATATGAAGTTCTGGCCAAAAGCATGAGATCATGTCACTGCATGCTAGATCATGGAATCATTACGCGACATATTTGGAAAACCTTCCTCACAAGCCATGCATGATACTCTTAAGTTCATCTTCAATGTGAGAATGGCTGAAGGATCATTTGTTAAGAAACATGTCCTTAACATGATGAACCATTTCAATATCGCTGAGATGAATGGAAGTCTCATAAATGAGTCCAATCAGGTGAATTTTATCATGCAATCGCTATCGGACAACTTTCTGCAATTCCGTAGCAATTGTGTTATGAACAGAATTGACAACAACTTCACCACCCTCCTTAACGAGCTATAATTTTTTGAGTCTTTAATGAAAACCAAAAGAAATAATGGAGAGGTAAATGTTGCCTTCTCCAACAAGAAAAAGTTCGACATCTGAAACTAAATCTATGCCTCCCTCTTCATCCAGTATGAGGAGGTGAAAAAAGAAGAATGGTGGAAAGGGGAATAAAGCCACCACTGCTGCTGCTGTCCAAAAGGGCAAGAATGTCAAAGTTGCAAAAGGAACCTATTTTCATTGCAACCAAATGGACATTGTAAAAGGAATTGTCCAAAATATTTGACCAAAAAAAAAAAAAGAAAAAATAAGGTAAATATGATTTATTGGTTCTGGAAACGTGTTTGGTGGAAAATGAAAACCATACCTGGATACTTGATTCAAGAGCCACTAACCACGTTTGTACTTCTTTGCATGAAACTAGTTCCTGGAAACAACTGGCAGCGAGAGAGATGACTCTACGGGTTGGAACAGGAGAGGTTGTCTCGACGATTGCAGTTGGGAGTTTGAAGTTGTTTTTTGAATAAAAGTTTATATTGTTAGACAATGTTTACTATGTTCTTAATTTTAAAGGAATTTGATTTCAGTTTCATGTCTGTTAGAACACTATTTTAATGTATCTTTTATTCGGGATAAAATATTTGTCTAAAAAAATTTGATTTTTTTCTGCAACAAACGAAAGCAACTTATATGTACTAATGTCGTTAGTATCTAAAATGCTCCACAATATTGAAATGTTCACACTACAACCACTAAAACTAAGAAAAGAAAATTTTCTCCTAAAGATAATTCTCATCTTTGGCATTTAAGACTAGATCACATTAATCTCGATAGGATTTAGAGGTTGGTTGAGGACTTCTAAACGAATTAGAATAAAATTATTTACCTGTATGTGAATCTTATCTAGAAGGAAAAATGACAAAACAACCTTTTACTGGAAAAGGTTATAGAGCCAAAGAACCTTTGGAGCTTATACGTTCAGCCATTTGTGGTCCGATAAGTGTAAAAGCTAAATGAGGGTTTGAATATTTTGTCACTTTTACGGACGATTATTCAAGATATGAGCATGTTTACCTAATGCAACACAAGTCTGACACAGTTGAAAAATTCAAGGAGTATAAAACTGAAGTTGAAAATTTGTTAGGTAAGAATATTAAAATACTTTGATCAAATCGAGGTGGAGAGTACATGGATATTGAATTCCAAAACTATATGATAGAATATGGAATCACATCTTAACTCTTAGCACCTGGTGCACCTCAACAAAATGGTGTATTAGAAAAGAGAAATAGAACCCTACGAAACATGATTCACTCTATGATGAGTTATGCTTTTCTACCTATCTCGTTCTGAGGTTATGCATGTTGGGATTGGTGTCCTAATTTTTCCGGAGTCTCGTTGTTTTGTAAAGATACACATTATTTAATGAATAAAATAAGTGTTATTAATTATAACATTTACTCATATCCAATAAACAAAGCTCCTTGGTTATCTTATGTGAACTTAAGCATGTATATGTGATATACAAGTGAATCGTGCCTTAAGTGATAACCTAAATAGGTCTGTAGTACAAAGATTAAGGTGAGATACCTGATCTTGGTGACACTACGGATACCACTCACTTTGTAGAGGTTTGCAAGTGTTGTAAACTACTACAGACGGTAGATCCTAACCATTCATGTGGAGACATGCAAGCGGGGGTGTCCTATACAAAGAGTTTGTATAAGACTTGGACCACGAGATGACTAGACTCTGTATATAACTCTGTTGATACTAGAGACTTGCATCTCACTTAAACGATCATAGGTGACACGACCTCAATCCTGAGTGTTTTGGAAACTTCTGCCTTTGAAGGCAGTCCTTTGATTAGTATAGGTAAGAGTGGCTAGATTGCCAACTCAACGTGCCTCCTTTTTGGGGACTTGTCTGATTTTGGAGCTGAGAACTCAATCCACAAGATGGAATTCACTATTTTCCCAAAGCAGGGATAAGCAGAGAGATTACTCCCTTAAGGGCTGATTTTAGGGCTTGAACATAGTGGCCACAACTTCTCTTCGAAAGAGAAGACTTAGTCATAGTAGCCTATGACTGATGTTCATTAGAGGGATCAGTGGTACTTAAGAAGACAGATGTAACTACATGGACATAACGATTATTGACCCAACTGTACTTACGAGTGATCTGTGAAGGGTTGTCACATTGCTGATTAGTTAAGATAGACACATAATATATCTGTAGTAAGGAGAGTTCAGCTGTCAGTCTTTAGTGGAGTGTCTGGCAGTTAACGGATGGTGGATCCCATGACTAAAAAGTTTAGTCAGTTATTCACGTATCGTTGAAGCTTCGAGCTACAGGTCCATAAGGTCCCCTTAGTAGCTCAATGAATTCAGTTGAGGATCAGTTATTGGTGTTGATTTGAAATGTTCAAATTGACAAGAGGTATTTTGATTATATGTGATATAATCGATATGATGTATGAGATACATCTAATGGAGGATTGATATAAATGAGATTTATATTATGTACCATGGAATAGAAAAAGAACTATGGTTTATATGTTTCATGAGATGAAATATTAAAACTATAGGTTATAAATATAGTATCATAAGTTGGTTATCATTTATATTTATAATAATATTAATTATTGGATAATTAAATCTTTTTCTTTGAATAACCAAATGAGTAGGTGGTTATTGGATTCTTGATAACCGTGAGTTTAAAAGGAAAGTGGTTTTCTTATTTTGAAATGAAGTTTTTACAAAAGGTTGATAAAAGTTTTTGAGATTTCTCTCGGCGAAAAAAGGGATCTCACGGTAGTCGTCAAGTAAATACAAGTTCACTAAATGACGGCTAGACGAGTTAAATGATCGTGCAGTATTTACCAAACGATCGCATAGCTTTTGCTAGATGATCGCTTAGCTTTATCTAAACGATTGGGCATCGACCTTGTAACACCCCAGGCCCAGGATTTGGACCAGGATTCGGAATCTGGATTCGGCACCTGATGGCCTCGACATTCCACTGCGTCCTCTGCGACCTAGCTACATCATCCTCACTTGCCTTGAATGCTTCTAGAAGTGAAATTTGTCCCCACAAACCAACACGGGTCCTTTCAACATGCTTTTTCCTCACTCACATACATCCTAGGAAAAATCCCAAGAGGTCACCCAACATAGGATTGACCCAAGCTAAGCGCACTTAACTTTGGAATTCTTATGATTGAGCCTCTGAAAAGGAAGGTGCACCTTGTTGGTATAGGTAGTAACTTTTAATTCTTTTAAGCCTTTCTTACCATACTTTCCTATCCTCGGGATCCCTTTCATTCAGATGTGATATCGATTCATTCATGTATCTCTCCTAAACTCGGATCGTTACATGCCCAGCAGCTTTCGCTTGTTTCATCCCCGAACCACATCTTATTGGGAGAGGTTCCGCCATCTCCCACTTACCTAGTCATGTACACGATCGGTGTTTTCTCCTTCGTCTGCCTCATACCAAGTCCGAACGAAGCCCACCCTCTGAATTCTCACACCAAGAATACCAAGGTAGCCTTGTTGGTGGTGTCATACTCAACTCGACACCGTCGAGGTTCTGTGGAGGTCGTTCGCGGTGCTGTAGAGGACATTCGTGTTGCGGAGGAGTTCGTGACCGAGGCGATCGTTGAGGACGAGTGCGAAGAGTTCGTGCTATGTTGCGATCATATAGATCAAGCGTTCGAAGTTGCTGTTGTTCGAGCGATCGTGCACAACGAAGCATGGAAACGCCTATTCAAATGTGCATAGAGTTTGCTCTTTGTTCATTTGAGTTTTTCATGCTGTAATTTCCGTGTGAATTGTGTAACTGTTTGTTTGAAGTCGACTATAAATGTATTGTTCATTCATGATTGTGATTTGAAATTATCTTTCTTTCGCTGCTCATGGAAATCTCGAATCCGATTTCCTTCAATACAGTGGAGATTGTTGCTTACCTTTTAAACTAGGTTCCAAAAAAAAGTGTTACTAAAACACCTTTTGAATTATAGAGAGGTCGTAAAAGTAGTTTACGGCATCTCAGGATTTGGAGATGTCCAACACATGTGCTTGTGGAAAATCCAAAGAAATTGGAACCACATTCCAAATTTATGCCTATTTGTACGTAGTTATAAAGAAATGAGAGGTGGTCTGTTCTTCAATCCAAAAGAAAACACAATATATGTATTGCCAAATGCTACTTTCTTAGAAGAAAACCACATTAGAGAACATAAGCCAATGAGCCAGATCATATTAAATGAAATTTCTAGAGAAACTACCGAAACTTCGACAAGAGTTGTTGAAAAGGCGCGCACTTCAACAAGAGTTGTTGATGTTGCTTCATCTAGTCAAATATATCATTCTCAAGTGTTGACAGGGCCCCTATTGGGTTTTATGTCCTAAAACTCGTGGTTTGTAAATAATAAACTTATTATGTTTATTAATATAGATGTTATTGAAATTTTATTCAATAAAGTTGTTATTGAATTTATGAATTGCTCATTTCATTTCAGAAAGAACCTAAATCCAATAAATTAAGATCCATGACTATTACATGAGTACTTGGACTTTATGTGGAGACATAAGAGTGGATCAAGTTTGAGTTGTAGCCAAAATGGTCTATAGTATACTAATAAGGCTGAGTACCTTATACTGGGGACACTATCAAATGCGACCCACTTTGTAGATGTTACAATTGTTGTAAAGTGCTACAAATAGTGTGATCTTGATTCGTTCATATGGAGACATGCAAGTGGAGGCGTTCTATGTAAAGAGTTTGTATAAGACGGGACCAAGAAATAAGTCACTCTTACTTTATAACATTGTTTACCGCGCCTATTACAAAGCGATGACCTAGGTAACTTGACCTTAATCCTGAGCTAAATATAAACTAAAGGAATCACAATGAAGGGATCCTTGTGCGGAAGCGGATCTCCCAAATCCCAATTCTTTATACAATCACAATTTTACAGAGAGGAATAAAAGATTATGCATTTAAATGAAAACCTACAACGTGTTTGTAAAATAAATAAAATAAAATAAAAGGTTACAGTAAACCTCACATTTGAAGACAATCTTCACAAATCTCTTATCCGTGAAATTCACGATCAGAAACCAAAATTGGCCACTTGGATACCATCAGTTGGAGAACTCGATATATTCTCTGGCAGAAAACCCAAGAAGTGTGGACTCTGGCTATTTTGGATTTAGAGGGAAAAAGGAAGATTGAGAGGAAGAGAGATTTTTTTTTCTTTCTTGCAGAGAAGTCACAAACTCAATCGTTCTTTTTGCAGGATAAAAAAAGAAGAAGTTGAACTTCTGTCAACCACCTATATTAAACGTGGGTGGAGAGAAAAAAGGGGAAATAAGTTATTTCCCTCCCATTAATTCAAATTAAACAAACAAATTTAATTTAGATTAATATAATATAATTATATATATAATAATTAATTTTATTATACATACAACTATATGTTATATCACATATAACATATAACCTATAGTTTCTATATTGTATCAAATACAATATAACCTATAGTTTCAATTTTTCTCCCACTAATGGCTTTTAATATAAATCACATTTATATTAAATTTAACTATATAAATCCAAATCATATAATTAATATTTGAATCACATTCAAATATTTATTTCCTCTCAAATAAATTTTATATTATAATTTATCAAATACATTATAACAACTATATCATATATAATTAATTTGAACAATTAAAATTAATCCAAAAACTGATTCTCATTTAGTTCTATTGAGCTACCGAGGGGACCTCATGGACTTGTAGCTTGAAGCTTCAATGGTACGTGAATAATTAATTAAACTTTTTAATTAAATTATCATCATCCGTTAACTGTCGAACACTCCACTAAAGACCGACAACTGTATTCTTCGCACTACAGATATATTTTTGTGTCCATTATATTAGATATAACCAATCAATAGTACGATGACCCTTCATAAATTACTCGTAAGTACGACTGGGCCAAAATTACCGTTTTTCCCCTGTAGTTACATCTAACTCTTTAAGTACCACTGATCCCTCTAATGAACAATAAATCATAGTTCAACTATGATCAAACCTCTCTTAGGCCAGGAGAGGGTGTGGCGCCACATTGTTAAAGCACATAATCAACCTTTAAGAGAGTAATTTATCTACTTGCCCTAATATTGGGAATGAATGAATTCCTTCTTGTGTAGCTGTGTTCCCAGCTCCCCAATCAGATGAATCCCCAAAATGGTAGGCTTGTTGAGTCGAGGATCTGGCCACTCTCACTCATACAAATCAAATGATCGCTATCAGAGACAGGAGTTCACAGCTCACTCAGGATTTAAGTCATATTACCTATGGTCATCCTCATGAAATGTAAGTCTCTATTATGAACGATGTTATATAGTGAGACTAAATATTTTGTGGTCCGGTCTTATATAAACTCCTTTGTATAGAATATCCTCGCTCACATGTATCCACATGAATGATCAGGATCAGATCATTTGTAGTACTTTACAACAATTGTAACGTCTACAAAGTGGATCATACTCGTAGTGTCACCAGGATAAGATATCCGACCTTATCCATATACTATAGACCATTTAGGTTATCACTTAAACATGATCCACCCGTATGTCTTTACAGACATGTTTAAGCTACAGGATAACGTTGAATGTTAGTTTATTGGTTTGTGGTTAATACGATTAATTTTGAAATAAAATATCAAATATTTTATTACACAAATAAATAGTTTGTACATTACAATTACAAACTATAGGACCCTACGAGATTTAGGACATCAACCCAACATAAACTCCTGTTTATTCGGGATTATCCTTAGATTTGCATGGGTAAGGGTTGGCTTAACAGCGCCGGCTCAATAAGCCTCCCATTTCAGGGGTAAGATCGGGTAGATAGATGGGGACATAGAGTGCAAGACATAATTCACTCCTACCCGCTTTAAGGATAGTAGAGAGGTTGTTCTCTTAAGTGCTAACTTTGGGTCATAAACAAGGGGACTCACCCTCTCATTGGCTCGAGAGGGACTCGGTTTGGTGATTTGATCACAAACCAAATGTTCATTAGAGGATCAGTGGGACTTAAGGAACAAGATGTAATCTCGGGGGTAAAACGACTTTTGACCTAGTTGTTATTACGAACAACCTATGAAGGATTGACTTACTGATTATGATTATATCGAGTGGACATAAATATATCTACAGTGAGGGGAGTGCAACTACTGGGCTTTAGTGGAGTGATCTGGCAATTAAAGAATGTTGATTAATTCGGTTTAAAGAGTTTAGCCAATTAATCTCAATTCATTAGAGCCTATGATTTGTAGGTTCATTAGGTTCCCCTACTAGCTTACAAATGGATTAAACCTTATAACAACATGATGAGTGAATTTGAAACTTTCAAATTCGAATTAAGGAAATCGATAATTATATACGATATAATTACATATTTAATTATCGAATTAAATGAAATTGGAGAATTGGATAATATTTAAATTTGATTTAAATATTAATTACATGAATAGGGATTCATGTCTGTGGAATTGTTATATTAATAATTTAATATTAGATATTGAATTGTTTTAATTAATTAAATTATTTAATTAAATAAATAAATTTTATTTAAAAATTAATTGTTCGAATTAATTTTATTTTGTAATTTGAATTTTATGAAAATTCAAATAATAAAGTAATAAAACCAATTTAGTTTTGGAAATTTAAATTTAAATTTGAAAAAATGATTTTTTTTTAATAAAATTAGTTTTAAAATCAAATTTTCAACTTAGGGGGTTGATCCCACATTAGACACTAAATTCCCACTTAATTCACAAGTTGGTGGTGTCAATATTGGATGCATTCTGAATGCATGCTTGAGTTAAATAAAAACTCAACAGATTTAAGCTTGTTTTAGAGTTAAGCATGACAGATTTTGCAAAAATAAGACTGAAAAATAGTTCTTCAAGCTTGAACCACTAAAAACTAGATTTTCTCTCCAAAGCCTGTCTTTCTCCATAAAGTTCCCTCAATTCCTATTCATTTTGGAATCCACCTTCCAATCTAAGGTCCTAGAGGATAGTAGGGAAGATCAAGTGGTGGTCTACAACATTTTGGAGTGAAGATTCAAGCTGAATTCGAAGATTGAAGTGTTCTTCAAAGGTATATCTTCAAAACCCTATTTTAGTTTAAGAACATGCTTGCTTAGTTGCTAAAATTGAAGGAATTAAAGTGCTTAAAGATTTTGTTTGCTTCCATTAATTGCATTTTAACTCCAACAGTTGGTATCATAGCATAATTTAAGCATTCAATTAGTGTTAATTTTAGCTTGGTGGGTGATTTTCATAGGATTGTATGAAAATGGGAGTTGACATGGATAATTTCAGTTTGGGCATTTAATTTTTCTTCAATTAAGTTTTAATTATTGTAATTGACTCTTTGTTTATGGGTTTTAATGTGCGATTAAGTGTCTGTAAATTTATTAAAGTGAATAAAGCTCCAATTAGGTTGAAATTGAAGAAAAAAACAAGAAAGGTCACCTATAAAAAACTTGGTTTGAAGCTACTATCATGCAGCGTTGCAACGCTGCTCTTCAATCAGCCCAGATTAGAGAGGATATCTCGCAATATTTCAATGCTATTCATCCTAGCCCAGAAAAGCGCATGCTTGAATCGACCGGCAGTTCAAGCGAACCGATTTGGCCAGTTCGGGTCTTAGAGGTTCGTTTCAGCCTGGTTCTGGACGGTTCAACCCTTTTTGGAGCGTTAGAGGACCAGTTTGGGCCATCCGGGTCTGGTTCAGGGCAATTCGTGAAGTTCAAAAGCTGTTTGAAACTGGTTTTAATTATTATTGTAATAATTTAGGTTGATTGCTTGCTCAGGATGCCAAAATTAGTCCATATCAGTGTATATTTAATTATTTATGCATGATGAATATATGTTATAATTAAATAAATCTTGTATATGTGCATAGTATGGCATGTAGATTTAAAATCCCACCATAGGAAGCATGTAGCATGTATTGAAAGTATGTTATAAAGAGTTATAATATATAATATGCATGTTTAGGATTTCAAGTGTTTAATATAAATAGTTATATTAAGTTGTTATAAAAATGAATTAGACATTTAAAATCCATAACAAAGATAAAATTCATGCTTGGTGGAAGAAAAATGTGGTCTTATTTTTATGATGATTTGATATGCGTCGAATGGTCATGCACTGATCACGTGTTGATGAGAACAATATGCGATGATCACACGATAATCTAAAGGATATGCAGTAAGCGCTAATCATGTATACGATGACCATGCGTTCCTGCCACAAGTTTTCTTACACTCTCGCCAAGTATAACGATAACGCAAGTTGCTCGGGATGATCCAAGGTCGAACACAAGGACTTGTAACTAAAGGATGTTTGTAAAGTGATGTGTTTGAGGCGGTGAGTAAAATTAAAAAGAAAGAAGTTAATTAGCCATGTGCCACTCCTACTCCTAGCTAAACAGACTGAGCAATTGAAGTTTGACTATGAGAATTGGTAGAGATACGACAACTATTAACGCGTAATGAGATGTATGAAGGAGTAGGGTTGGGGGATAAAACTTCACTAGGTCTTTAAGTTGATTGCAAGGGTTATCCCAGCTCGTCGCGCATCGCACACCTCTCGGTGGTCAGTCGCATGCTTATATCTTTATAATGCATGGTTGCGTTGAGCATAAGATTATTCATATCTCTAGGGACGCTACTTACTTTGTTTAACGAGTTCCACTACTTACCCTCTCAGACAATTGGCTATAGCCACTCAGCTCATAGACAAGCCCTGCGATAGTCTCACACTAAGCAAAGATGATTGACTCACTATACTCGCACGACGCGTACCTCTCGGTAGTTCGCTGCATGCATCCTATCTCTAGGCCGCATGATTGAGTATACGATAACTCTTACAATCTACACTTAACTCATTGCAATGAAAATGAAAGATGATAAAGTAGAAGAAGATGATGAACATGGTGTTGAAGGAACTAAAGAAATACATTGATTACAAAATATATTAATGTCTTAAGCCAAAATGTAATACAATACAGAAATGAGAAGAGATATGGATGGCTAGATGTAGGCAATCTCTTGCTTTCATCAGATGTCTGTCAAGGCTGTCGGTGGTGCCATAGATGGGTGGTGGATTAGTCTCTCTCAAGCTCTATCTCCGGCGAAGCTCTGGTCATCACTCGGAAAGGGTTGTGAGAATGAAGAACTCTCAAAGACTGTCTACTCATACTTTCATCTATGATCACAATAATCTGCCTAAGGCAGAGACTTTGATGCTTTGAATTTGGGCTCCAAGGCTCTATTGATAAAGCTTAAACGCCGACAACATTGGTAATCACATGCTGAATCTCTGTCATCCTTGTCGTGGTAGGTGAAATGTCATCATGACCTTATCTCTTTGACACTCCTGAGGTATGCGTCATGATTGCATCTTCTGAAGTATCAACATATCCCACCCACTTTACGATCATCCTCCTATCATGGCTATCGCTCTGTAGTCGTAGCATTCTATGCGACGAATTTGTCTTCATGAAAATCAACGCATGCGATCAACTTTGCGATGGTCTAGGATCAATGCATGCAATCTATTCCTACGATAACTACAAAAATAGACATTTCAATGCAAGATAACGTATGATATGGGGTTAGCAGGGATTTTCAATCCTGATCGCCACAACTCATTTTTCCACATGAATTCTTATCAATATCAACGCATATTCTGCTCATCAACCCTCATAATTCTAAGTAAAAAGCTACAATAGCTTGTATTTCTACAAGATATCAATACTCACCTAGGGTTAACAAATAACGACTTGTTTTAGTAGTTAAAATAGATCGTTATCTTGTAAAACTTTGGTTACAAACTCAATCGGTCTATAATCCTATCTAAGGCTAGAGGTATTTAAGTTGACGGTCTACGGAACACCTCCTACCTGGGGATTATAGCCGAATAATTGAGCATTGTTAACTCGGTTTTATGAGCATGCGTAAGCGATGTGAGGTTTTAAAATTGGTTTATCACCTAGACATCGTATATTAAATCTAAATATAAACGTTATACTTGGAAAATCACCTAGACCTAGGTGTTTTATTAGTCGAAATATACATAAGTAAATATTTACCTAAAACAGATAGAACACTTCAGTTGGAGATTAATAACATATACGATATATTGTTCTTAGCTCTCACGTTCGTAAGAGTTCACACTGTGAGATTCATGCTCAATTTCGTGTCACCTTGAGAGTGACCTCTATTCAGAAAATGTTTGCATAGGTCAATAGCAAGGTGAATAGGAGAAGTAATTCATAGTAAGTGGGTGAAGGATGTATGTTAACATGTCCTGCAGTCTCTTCCATTAGTCTGGACCGTGAGATTCCTATGTTGTGCTTGCTTGTCATTTTTAGGCGACATAAGCTAGTCGTTTGATGGCGGCTATCCCCTCGGAGAGTTGTAACATGGAATTCAGAACAACTCAAACTCCAAAAATGGATAGGATTTCTTAGGTCCATTCCCAATCTTGTCTCTCCAATTCGGTAGCATTATTAAGGTCGACCTCTGAGGTCTGAAAATGGAAGGTCACACTTACGAGAATCACTAAGTGTTAGTAAGTTCTTGACCAAAAATGATAACTAAATGACTATAGGAATTAGAGTTATTTTGGAATTAGTATTTAGTCAAGAATGTCTTGCTTCAGTGAAGGAGTATTTTGATGGAATACACAAGCATGCAACAGAAGCAAACATAATCAATAAGCACTCTAATTACATTTAATTTGAGTTCTAAAGCATGCATATACAAGTGGGTTTCAAGTTAGATACTTTTTGTGATGAATGAGTGGTGGAACTCAGATTTGAGTGAATTTGAGAGGAAGAAGACGATGAAGTGCATAAAACTTTTTTCAGCTCATTCATCCCCTCTCAACTTCAATTCTCAGGTTTTATCACTCAGCAGCATGCATACTCCTTTAGTAATGAAATTAACCAGCAGCTACTTCAAATTGGAAGATGGCTTTGTGTGAATGTGCATGATCCACACCTCATGCTTGAAGGTGAAAGTGGGAAAACCCACTTTCATTTTTCAAGCTTTCAAAAAATCTCAATTTCTTTTCCTTTTCAATTAATTCTATAATTAATCAAAAATTGATTTAATTAATTCTCAATTAATCAAATAAAAAATTACAAAATCCAATTTCTTAAATCGAATTTAAAATTGAAAATTAATTTGATTTTTAATTAATTAAACATATTTAATTAATTAACTAATTTAATATCAAATATTAAATTAATCACATATTTAATTTTAAACATGAATCATATTCATGTAATTAATATTTAAATATTATGTTCTCTCCAGTTTCGTTTAATTTTAACAAATTGAATGTTAATTATATCAAATATAATTAAACACACCCTAATTTGAATTTGAACTAATTCAAACTCAAAACCCTAATTTCAATTTGAACATTTTCAAATTGAAATTCAATTTGAACAATTCAAATTGATATCATTCCAAATTCACTCAATTTAATAATTCAAGGTGTTCATGTTGTACAAGCAAGTAAAGAACCTTATGGACCTACAGTTCATGAGCTCCAACGATTAAAATTAATTGGCTAAAACTCTTTAGACCAAATTAATCAATATTCATTAACTATCGAGTCACACCACTATAGCTCGATAGTTACACTCTCCTCGCTATAGATATATTTGTGTCCACATGATATAACCATAACTAGTAAGTTGACCTTTCACAGGTTGTTCATAATACTGACTGGCCAGTGTGTTGTTTTACCCTCGATATTATGTCTTGTTTCTTAAGTTTCAACTGATCCTCTAATGAACAATTGATTTATGATCTAGTCACTAAACCATATCTCTCTCAGCCCAGTGAGAGGGTGAGACTCTTTGTTTAAGCCCTGGATTCAGTACTTATACTTAAGAGAACAACCTTTCTTTTGTCCCTAAATCGGGTAAGCGTGAATTTTGTCTTGCACCCTATGTTTCCAGTTATCTACTCGATCTTACCCCTGAAATGGGAGGCTTATTGAGTTGGTGCTGTTGAGTCAACCCTCACTTATGCAAATCTAAGAGTAATCTAGAATAAACAGGATTTCATAGTTAGCTCAGGATAGAAATCGAGTTACCTAGGTCATCTAAGTGAAATAGTCAGTATTAAATAATAAACAGCATTAAAAAGTAAGAGTGACTTATTTCTTGGTCCGATCTTATACAAATTCATTGCACAAGACGCTCCCACTCCTCATGTCAATACATGAACGAATTTGGATAACTTCGTTTGTAGTATCTTTACAACAACTTGTAACAACTACAGGGTAGGCCGCATCCAATAGTGTTACTAGAATAAGGTACCCAACCTTAATCATATACTATAGACCATTTTGGCTATTTACTCGAACTTGATCCATCTCTATGTCTCTACATAAAGTTCAAGTATTCATGTAATAGCCATGGATCTTAGTTTATTAGATTTAGACTTTACGTATGCAATTCATAGAACCAATAATAAGTTTATTGACTATAGAATATGTTTAATTTTTACAAATTGCGAGTTTTAGGACATAAAACCCAGCATATTTGACTGCCCCTTGGTAACATCTATTTTGACTCACTAAAGTATCGTTACAAATAAAATAATGAAATCTGGGTACATTATTAATTTGCTAAAATTTGATTGGATTTAAAAGTAGGTCACTAATAAAATTTGTTTATACTTTCAACATGAATAGCTTATTAATACAGTTCCTGGCTTCTAAGAAACTTAATGGGGACGATTCTGCTACATGGAAATCAAACCTGAATACAATACTGGTAATCGATGACCTGAGGTTCGTTTTAACTGAGGAATGTCCTCTAAACCCCAACTCAAACACAAACCAAACTATTCGGGAAGCATATGATAAGTGGACAAGGGCAAATGAAAAAGTCCGAGCCTATATTATTGCTAGCATATTTGTTGGATAAGAAACACGATCACATGCATATCGCTAAAGAGATTATGGAATCTCTACGAATGATGTTTGGACAACCATCCTTTTTCTTAGACACGATGCCATCAAATACGTTTATAATTGTTGTATGAAATAAGGGACCTCTGTTAGAGAACATGCCCTGAACATGATGGTCCATTTCAATGTGACAGAAGTAAACAAAGTTTTCATAGACGAGAAAAGTCAAGTCAATTTTATTCTAGAGTCTTCTTCGAAGAGCTTTTTATAGTTCCATACAAATGCGATGATGAACAAGATAAAATATAACTTGACCACTCTTCTCAATAAGCTTCAGACTTACCAGTCCCTTAAACTAAGGGATAAAAAGTAGAGGTAAATGTTGCCACCACAGATCGAAAAGGACCATTTTCTAAGATAAAGTCTGACTCTTCTTCTTCTTCTAAGAACAAAAATGTTCAGATAAAAAAAGAGTAAGGGGAAAAGGGTGGCTCCCATTGATCGCAAAGGCAAAGCTAAAGTTGTAGACAAAGCAAGTGTTTCTATTGCAACGAAGATGGTACTGGAAAAAAAATTGCCTAAAGTACCTTGCGGAAAAGAAAGAGAATAAAACAGAACAAGGAAATTAGTTTATGAAGAATGCTTACAGAAGAAGAGATAACTCTCAGAGTTGTGAACAGAAGACATTATCTCAGAAAAATCAGTGGGAGTTTCTGAAGTTGTTATCGAGAGATAGATACATTATATTAGATAATATACTTCTTGTTTATGAAATGAAAAGTCTTATATCGATATTTTGTAAGAATAATTGTATAAAAGTGTCTTTTGAAATAAATTAAGTGTTCATTAGCAAAAGAAGTAATTTTTATTTGTTCTACTTGAAAAACAAATTATACGTCAAAACCAACCAAAGCAAAGGCCATTTTAAAATATCAAGATATTTAAAACGGTTGAAATAAAAAAACAAAAGGCAAAAGGTTTCTTCAATATCTTTGACACTTAAGATTTGGTCACATAAGTCTTAATAAGATTGAGAGACTGGTTAAAAGTGGCCTTCTAAATCAGTTAGAAGACAACCTTTCAACACTATGTAAGTCTTGTCTTGAAAATAAGATATCCAAAAGATCTTTTATAAGAAGAAGTCATAGAGCCAAAGAACCCTTAGAGCTCGCATATTCAGACCTCTATGGTCTTTGAATTTCAAGGCGCGGCGAGGGTATAAATATTTCATCAATTTTGTTGATGATTATTCCAAGTACAATTATATTTACCTAACTTCATCATAAGTCTAAAATACTTGAAAAGTTCAAGGTGTATAAAGTTGAAGTTGAAAACTTGTTAGGTAAAACAATTAAGACACTTCGATCAAATCGAGGTGGAGAGTATATAAATCTGAGATTTCTAAGACTATTTTATAGAACATAAAATCCAGTCACAACTCTCTACACTTGGCGCCTCAGTAGAATGGTGTCTCATGAAGAAAAACGGAATCCTATTAGACATGGTTCATTCGAAAGATGAGTCATGCTCAGTTGCCTGAATTGTTTTGGGGATACGCACTAATGATTGTAATATACTTTTTGAACATCATTCCATTATAAGTATTTTTGAAACTTCATAAGAGTTGTGGAGAAGTCGTAAATGTTGTTTATGACACATAAATGTTGTTTACATTATTTCATAATTTGGGAACGAATGACACGTATTGGTACAAAACCTTAAGGAATTGAAACATCGTTCAAATAGTATGCTTATCTGTAGACTACCCAAAAGCTCTATACTTCTTCAACCCATAAGAAAATAAAGTATTTGTATCAACAAATGTTATTTTTCTCAAAGAAGTACCCATGAGAAATCATCAATTTTGTGATAAATCTAGTATTTTGTCAATTTTCCATAGTAGTTATAGAAAATCAACAAGAGTTATTGATTAAGCTGACCTTAAAACAAGAGTTGTTAAGACTGGTCAAATGCATCCTTCTCAAAGTGTTGAGAGTGCCTCGACGAAGTGGGAGGGTTATGTGACAGCATAGCCATAACATGGATTTAGTAGATACTCAAGTCATCGATACTAATGGCGTCGAGAATAAAAAAGTTGAGGATATAAGAGCCTAAATCTAATAATCTATTGTATACTGATGTGTTTACAGGGATCCTCTTGGCTAAACTGTTTGAGGGTCACCTAGTGAGTCTAGGAATACGGGTTATATAATCTAGAGTATGTGGGAGAAAACCCCATAGGTATATGATACCTAGTGAAGACAAACCATGAGTATATGTTGCCTCAGTTTATTTTATTTATCTCTAAAAACTAAAAAACTCAAAAATATATGCTACCACTCGGTGTTTGTCGGATTTTATGTCTTAAAACTCGTGATTTGTAAACAATAAACTTATTTTGTTAATCAATATAGATGTTATTGAAGTTTTATTCAATAAATTTGTTATTGAATGTATGAATTGC
Organism: Benincasa hispida; assembly: GCF_009727055.1. Lineage (NCBI taxonomy): Eukaryota > Viridiplantae > Streptophyta > Magnoliopsida > Cucurbitales > Cucurbitaceae > Benincasa > Benincasa hispida. The sequence continues at coordinate 3,395,014 of NC_052349.1, read as the reverse complement.
TCATTTCGTTTTAAAAAGAACCTAAATCCAATAAACTAAGATCCATGGCTATTCATGAGTACTTGAACTTTATGTGGAGACATAAGAGTGGATCAAGCTCGAGTAGATAGCCAAAATGGTCTATAGTATACGGATAAGTCTGGGTACCTTATCTGGGAATATTATCGGATGCGGTCCACTTTATAGATGTTACAATTGTTGTAAAGCGAGAGTTGGCTCAATAGCGCCAGCTCAATAAGCCTCCTATTTCAGGAGTAAGACTGACATAGGGTGCAAGATGTAATTCACTCCTGCCCGCTTTTAGGGATAGTAGAGAGGTCGTTCCCTTAAGTGCTGATTCTGGGTCTTGAATAAAAGGCCCCATCCTCTCATTGGATCGAGAAGGACTCAGTTTGGTGATTGAATCATAAACTAATTGTTCATTAGAGGTTCAATTGGACTTAAGGAACAAGATGTAATCTCGGGGGTAAAATAGCTTTTGACCCAACCATTATTACAAACAATTTGTGAATAGTTAACTTACTGATTATGGTTATATCAAGTGGACAAAAACATATCTATAATGAGGGGAGTGCAACTACTGGACTTTAGTGAAGTGACCCGATAGTTAACAGATGTTGATTAATTTGGTTTAAATAGTTTAGCCAATTAATCTCGAATCGTTGAAGCCCATGATCTGTAGGTCCATTAGGTCTCCTACTAGTTCACAAATGGATTAAACTTTAGAATAACGTGATGAGTGAATTTGAAATATTCAAATTCGAATTAAGGGAATCGGTAATTATATACAATATAATTACATGTTTAATTATTGAATTAAACGAAATTGGGGAATTGGATAATATTTAAATTTGATTTAAATATTAATTACATGAATAAAGATTCATGTTCGTGGAATTGGTGTATTGATAATTTAATATTGGATATTGAATTATTTTAATTAAATAAATAAATTTTATTTAAAAATTAATTATTTTAATTAATTTTATTTTAAATTTTAAATTTTATGAAAATTCAAATAATAAAATAATAAAATCAATTTTGTTTTAATTTAAATTAAAATTTGAAAACTTGAGTTTTAATAAAATTGATTTTAAAATCAATTTTTCAACTTAGTGGGTTTATCCCACATTAGACACTAAATTTTTTGGGGTTGAATGTCCTAAAACCACAATTTGTAAAGTTAAATATATTTTATTATCAATAAAGATGTTATTTGACATTTATTCAATAAAGTTATTGAATTTTTTAAATCGCATTTATAAAATAAACTAAGATCCATGGCTATTATATGAATACTTGAACTTTATGTGAAAACACAAAAGTGATCAAGTTTAAGTAAATAGTCAAAACGGTCTATAGTATACGAATAAGGTTGGGTGCCTTATTCTGGTAGCACTATTGGATGCGGCCCACACTATAGTTGTTACAATTTATTGTAAGGTGCTACAAAAGAAGTGATCTTGATTCGTTCATGAATTGACATGGGGAGTGGGGGCGTCCTAATGCAATGAGTTTGCATACGATCGGACAAAGAAATAAGTCACTCTTACTTTATAATGTTGTTTACTATTTAAGATTGATTATTTTGCTTAGATGACCTAGGTAACTCGATCTTAATCCTGAGCTAACTATGAACTTCTGTTTATTCGGGATTATTCTTAGATTTGCATAGGTGAGGATTGGCGCAACAACTTTGACTCAATAAGCCTTCCATTTAAGGGGTAAAATGGGGTAGATAGTTGAGGACATAGGGTGTAAGATGGAATTCACGCCTACCTGATTTAGGGTTAAGAGGAAGGTTATTCTATTAAGTTCTGAATCCAGATCTTGAACAAGGGGCCCTACTCTTTCATTGTCCCAAGAAGAACTTGTTCATTAGAGGATCAGTGGAACTTAAGGAGCTAGATGTAATTTCAGGGGTAAAACAGTCGTTATTACAAACAACCTGTGAAGGATCAACTTAGTAATTATAGTTAAATCAAGTAGACAGTAATATATCCACAGTGAGAACAGTGCAACTATCGAGCTATAGTGGTGTGACTCGATAGTTAACGAATATTAATATTCGATCTAAAGAGTTTTAGCCAATTAATCTTAAATCGTTGGAGCTCATGATCTATAGGGTCATAAGGTCCCTCTACTTGCTCGTAAAATACAAACACCTTGGATTAGTAAATTGAATGAATTTGAAATGTTCAAAATTGAATTAGGGTTTTCAATTTGAAGTGTTCAAATTGTAATTAGGGTTTATATAATTATATTCGATAAAATTAACATTTAATTTATCGAAATTAAACAAAATTGGAGAGTTTATAATATTTACATATTGATTTAAATATTGATTACATGAATAAGATTCATGTTCAAAATTAGGCAATTTATTAATTTAATATTTGGTATTAAATTATTATTTATTTAATTAAAATTTTCAATTAATAAAATCAAATTAATTTTCAATTTAATCAATTCAATTTTAGAAATTGATGTTTGATTTTGATTTAATTAATCTTTGAATTGATTAAAACAAAAAGTGGAAATTAAGAAATTAGGGGAATTTTCCCATTTTGTTTGGAAATTGAAGTGTCTTCGTCTTCATTAAGACACCTAGGTCACCTCTTAGACCAAATTGAGGTGGCAATTAACTAATCCTTCAATGCCTGCATGAAGGATTGAGATAAAAACACTTTGATTACAGATTAAAGAGGAGGATGAAACTGATTCTCTCCCAAAAAAAAAAAAAAAAAAAACTGCTGCAAAATCGATTTTCTGCAGAAACCATATCTAATTCCTTCACTTTTCAGCTCAATCTTGTGGAAAGCAGCTTGAATTTGGAGGATTCTTCAAAGGTATAATTTCTTGAAACTCTTTTCTGTGAAAAATTGTTTTGCATGCTTTTTAGAACTCAATTAAGAGTAATTAGAGTGCTTATTGATTCTGTTTGCTTCTGTTGCATGTTCCTACATCCTATCAAAATTCTCACTTAATCCACAAGTTGGTGGTGTTAATCTTGGATGCATTCTAAATGCATGCTTGAGTTAAATAAAAACTCAACAGATTTGAGCTGGTTTTAGAGTTTGCATGGCTGATTTTGCAGAAATAAGCCTGAAGAAGAGTTCTTCGAGCTTGAACCACTAAAAACCAGATTTTCTCTCCCAAGCCTGTTTCATTTTGGAATCCACCTTCCAATCTAAGGTCTTAGAGGATAGTAGGGAAGATCAAGTGGTGGTCTACAACGTTTTGGAGTGAAGATTCAAGTTGAATTCGAAGATTGAAGTGTTTTTCAAAGGTATATTTTCAAAATCCTATTTTAGTCTATGAACATGCTTGCTTAGTTGCTAAAATTAAAGGAATTAGAGTGTTTAATGATTCTGTTTACTTCTACTAATTGCAGTATTTGCTTCCACTAATTGCATTCTAACTCCAATAACATCGACATAGTAGGAGGATTGTAACCCAACTTACTCGCTATTTGAGTTTAACAGAAACTCAAACCATCATATTAGATGATATGGTTGAGGATCCATCATCTTACGAGAAGATAATGGTTGATGTTGACAAAGATGAATGGATCAAAGCCATGAATCAAGAAATGGAGTCTTTGCACTCCAAATCTGCTTGGGAACTTGTAGATCAACCTGATGGAGTTAAATCCATAGGTTGCAAATGAAGGAAATCGGACATGAGGATTTCCATGAGCAGTGGAAAGATCTTTCCAAATTTCAATCATATATGAACATTACAATTACAATCACAAACAGAAACACACGATTATGCATAAAATAGAAATTACAGCATGCTTTGTTACATGATCAAGGGATAGGACTAACAAATATTTGAAGACTCATCTTCAAGTTCCTTGATCACGAACACTCGATCAAAACAACACAGCAACACACGAACGTTTATCCAACACGACCGTTACACTGCACGATCACAACGAACTCGAACTAAGCGATCACCAAGGTCACGAACACCCCGAACACCGCGAATGGACTCCACAGAACCTCGACTGTGTCGAGTTGAGTATGACACCACCAAGAATGTTACTTTGGTATTCTTGGTGTGAGAATCCAGAGGGTGGGCTCTATGTGGACTTGTTTAGAGGCAGAAAACCGGAGGAAGAACAATCATGTAAACGATTGAGCAAGAGAGAGACGTATAGGTCGATGCCCAATCGTCTAGCAAAAGCTATGCGATCGTATAGCTGAGTGTCTATCGTGTAAGAACACTCCACGATCATTTAGCTAACTCTGAGCTGTTGTTTAGTAAATCTGATTTACTTGATAACTATCTGTGAGTAATTTTCGAGATTGGAAATCTCAAATCAATAACTTAGCAAATCTAACTAAAATTAGGAAAATATTTTTCCTTTTATCTCACGATTACCATGAAACCACCAATAACCTCCCACTCAATTGGTTATTAGAGTAAAAGAGATAATTATCCAATAAATAATATTATTATAAATATAAATGATAACTAACTTAATATATTTATAGTCTATAGTTTAAATATTTCATCTCGTGAAACATATAAACCATAGCTCTTTTTATATTCCATGGCACTTAATGTAAATATCATTTACATTAATCCTCTACTAGATGTATCTCATACACCATACCGATCATATCATATATAATCGAGTTACCTCTTGTCAATTTGAACATTTCAAATCAACACCAATAACTGATCCTAAACTTGAATCCATTGAGCTACCGAGGGGACCTTATGGACTTTTAGCTCGAAGCTCTAAGATGTATCTTTATTCCATGGCACTTAATGTAAATCTCATTTACATTTTATCTTCCACTAGATGTATCTCATATACCATACAGATCATATCATATATAATCGAATTACCTCTTTTCAATTTGAACATTTCAAATTAACACCAAGAACTGATCCTCAACTTGAATCCATTAAGCTACCAAGGGGACCTTATGGACCTGTAGCTCAAAGCTCCAATAGTACGTGAATAACTGACTAACTCTTTAGTCACGGGATTCACCATCCATTAACTGCCAGACACTCCACTAAAGACCAACAGCTAAACTCTCCTTACTACAGATATATTATGTATCTATCTTAACCAATCAATAGTGCGACAACTCTTCACAGATTGCTCATAAGTATAGTTTGGCCAATAACCGTTATGTCCCTGTAGTTACACCTAACTTCTTAAGTACCACTGATCCCTCTAATGAACATAAGTCATAATCCTACTATGACTAAGTCCTCTCTTCCAAAGAGAAGCTGTAACCACTATGTTCAAGCCCCGGAATCAGCCCTTAAGGGAGCAATCTATCTATTTACCTCTGATTCGAGGAAGAAGTGAATTCCATATCTTGTATTAAGTTCCCAACTCCCAAATCAAACAAGTCCCTAAAAAGGTAGGCATGTTGAGTTGTCAATCTGACCACTCTCACTCATACTAATCAAAGAACCGCCCTCAAAGGCAAGAGTTCCCAAAACACTGAGGATTGAGGTCGTTTCACCTATGGTCGTTTAGGTGAGATGTAAGTCTCCAATATCAACGGAGTTATATACAGAGACAAATCATCTTGTGTTCGATCTTATACAAACTCTTTGTATAGGACACCCCCGCTCGTATTTCTCTACATGAATGGTCAGGATCTACCATCTGTAGTAGTTTACAACACTTGCAAACCTCTACAAAGCTAGTCGTATCCGTGGTGACATGATCAGGAATCCCTCCTTCATCCTTATACTACAAACCTATTTAGGTTATCACTTAAGACATGATCCACTTGTATATCTCATATACATGCTTAAGTTTACATAAGATAACCATAAAGCTTTGTTTATTGGCTATGAGTAAATGCCAGAATGAAATAACAATTATTTTATTCATAAACAATGTGTATAATTACAAACAACGAGACTCTAAGAAAATTAAGACACCAATTCCAATAATCTTCCACTTGTCCTAATGCCTCGGGAGACTAATGTACAATATAAGAGAAAACATGTACAATATACAATAAACTAGGACATACCCCAGTATCATCTCCCACTTGCCCTAGACAAGATGCCGCATGTCCTGTAGACCTAGACTCTTCAAGTGACCCTCGAACACTTTAGCCGTGAGAGCCTTTGTAAAGGGATCAGCAACATTGTGCTCCGGCGTAATCTTCGTGACTATCACATCACCGCGATGTACAATTTCCCTGATCAAGTGGTATTTTCGATTTATATGCTTGCCCCGACAATGACTCCGAGGCTCCTTCAAATTTGCCATAACCCCGCTGTTATCACAATAGAGAGTGATAGGAAAATCCATATTTGGAACAACTTCCAAATTTGAAAGGAATTTCCTCAGCCAAACAGCTTTCTTAGCTGCTTCACAAGCGACTATGTATTCAGCTTCCATAGTGGAGTCCGCAATGCATCCTTGCTTGATGCTTCCCCACACTACAGCCCCTCTATTTAGAGTTAGCACTGACTCTGATGTCGATTTGCGAGAATCTCTATCGGTCTGAAAGTCAGAGTCCGCATATCCTGTAATGATCAGATCCTTATCTCCATACACGAGCATGTAGTTCCTCGTTCTCCGAAGATACTTGAGAATCGTCTTAACCGCCGTCCAGTGATCAAATCCTGGATTAGACTGATACTGACTGATAATCCCTACTGCATAGCAAATGTCGGGTCTGGTACACAACATTGCATATATTAAGCTTCCTACAGCTGAAGCATAGGGAATCCGTCTCATCTCCTCAACTTCTTGAGGTGTCTTAGGACATTGATCCTTAGACAAAATGATTCCATGCCTGAAGGGTAACAAACCCCTCATAGGCAAGAGTTCCCAAAATACTCAGAATTATGGTCATGTCACCTATGGTCGTTTAAGTGAGATGTAAATCTCAATTATCAATGGCGTTATATAAAAAGACTAACCATCTCGTGGTCCGGTCTTATACAAACTCTTTGTATAGGACACCCCCGCTCGCATGTCTCCACATGAATTGTCAGAATCAGAACAGCTGTAGTAGTTCATAACACTTGTAAACCTCTACAAAGCAGGCCGTATCCGTAGTGTCACAAGGATAAGGTATCCCTTCTTTATCCTTATACTACAGACCTTTTAGGTTGTTATTTAAGGCATGATCCACTTGTATATCTCATATACATGCTTAAGTTTACATACAATAACTATGAATATTTGTTTATTGGATATGAGTAAATGCAAAATAAAACAACTCTTATTTTATTCATAACAATGTGTACAAAGTCTACAAACTACAAGACTCTAGGAGATTAGGACACCGATCCCAACAACACTGACTCTAGTTTTCAGACTGATAAGAATTAGAGGAAATCCACATCAAGATTAGTGTTCACTCTGAACGGATAAGCTATAGTATGACACAACGTTAAACAAGGTTGTATTGTGGATTCCACCATGGAGATTGGGTATGTAGCTGCCTGTAAAGCTGCTAAAAAAGTCGTTTGGCTCAGAAAATTTCTCACAGATTTGGAAGTTGCTCCAAATATGTCCTTGTCCATCACACTTTATTGTGATAACAGTGGTGTTGTAGTAAACTCCAAGGAGTCTCATAGCCACAAACGTAGAAGCATTAGAGTGCAAGTATCGTCTTATCAGAGAGATTGTGCAATAGGAAGATATGATAGTCACAAAGACTGCCTCGGAGAACAATATTGCTGATCCATTTACAAAAGCTCTCACGACTACAATTTTTTAAGGTCACCTGAAGGGTCTGGGTCTATGATATATGAGTCATCTAAGCTAAGGCAAGTGAGAGATTTTATTGGGTATATTATACGCCCTATTTCATTGTATTGTATATTGATATTTTACCTTACGTTATATATTGATACTTTACTTTCCCACTCGTCTTTTATTTTATTTTGATACATTCCACTGACTTTGGACAAGTGAGAGCTTGTTGTGATTGATGTCCTAAATCTAGTGTATCTCATGGTTTGTAGTTTTGTTAACACAAATAATTTATCTAATAAAATCAGAGGTATTTTATTTGACATTTAAACAATATTAATTCAATCAAATAAACTAAGATCCAAGGTTATATGATGTCACTTGAATAGTATGTGGTTGACATACAGGTGGTTCATGTTCAAGTAATAACCTATAAGGTCTGCAGTAATTGGATGAAGGTTGGGTGCCTTATCTTGGTAACACTGCAGATACAACCCATTTTGTAATTGTTACATGAGATGTAAGTATTACAAACAATATGAACTATATTGTTCATGTAAAGACATGTGAGTGGGGGTATCATGTATAAATGATTTTATACATAGACTAGATCACGAAATAATTAGTTTCTCTTTATAACACCGTTACTTGAAGAAACTAATATTTCACTAGGATGACCATATGAGACTTGACCTTAATCCTAAGTGAGTCATGAACTCCTTTTTATGATGACAATCCTTTTATTCGTATGGGTCGGAGTGGCCATGATAGTCAATCCAATAAGTCTACCATTTCAGAGATTTGTCTGATTAGGGAGCTGGGAACATAACTACACAAGATGAAATTTACTCATTCTCATTCCTTGGGAAAAAATAGGTAAATTGCTCCCTTAATAGCTGGTTCCGAGTCTTGAACAATGAGGTCTCAACCTCTCACTGGTTCGAGAGGTGTTAGTTTATAGTTGGATTATATACTGTTTGTTCATCAGAGGAATCAATGGTAGTTAAGGAGTTAGATGTAACTGCGGGGGTAAAATGATATTTTGACCTAGTTATAGTTATAAGTATTTGAGAAGGGTCATCGCTCCATTGATTGGTTATATCCATGGACATATAAATATATCTATAGTGCAAAAAGTGCAGCTATCAATCTTTAATGAAATGATTGGTAGTCAGTGAATATTCATTAATTGGATTAAAGGAGTTCAATCAATTAATCTCATATCATTGGAACTTCTATTCTATAGGTCCATGAGATCCCATTATTAGCTCACTAAATGATAGTAATGAGGAATGATTTAAATTGTTCAAATCAAATTAGGAAATTTTATATTAATGAGATTAATATGTAATGATTAATTATAGATATGATCTATAATCCAAATTATGTAAGAGAAATATATTTGAATAAGATTCAAATATTATATTTATATGAATTGGATTCATAAAGAGATGTATACATATAAATATGTGATATTTATATATTAATTAACTCAATATTAAATATGATTTAATATAGTTATTTAATTGATTGATTAAGAAAAAATGGAGATTGGAGGTTAGTATAAATATATGATATTTATGATATTAAATAAATGTATATTAAATGGATTTAATATATGGTTATTTGATTAATGTGCCAATTAATTAAATAAAGGTTATTTAATTAATTAACATTAAGGGTATAAAGGAAAAATTTTAGAAAATGGATTAACTCTTCCCATATAAATATATTCTTATAGCCCATTTGGTTTAAGGTTTTAAATATGTCCAAGAATTAAGAATGTCTGGGAATAATAAAATTGAGAATAAGAATGATGGGAATAAAGGATGATTGTATTTGGTTGTGGCATGAGAATGTTATCAGTATTTTATGGGAATAATTATTTTTGGTATTTCATTTGTAAAATTAATCCTGAAAACTCTTTAAAATTTTAATAGATTTATTAATAAACAATAAATTCAATTCAAAGTTTTGAGAAAATTAATTATTTAACAATTAAATAGTAATATTAATTAAATTATTGATTACAAGTATTTATAAAATGAAAAATTTACAATTAAAGCTACTTGATTATATAATTTGATGGGATCAATTCGATGAATTTATATAATTATGATATATTGATTAACGAAACAACCAATGAATTCTATAATCAATGATAAACTAATTATAATTATAACAAGTTAAATTCATATTATATTAATCATGATGATCATTAACTAACTATAAATATAATTAATTAATTAAGTGATAGTTTTATTGCTTTGGTTCTTGATAGTTTATTGAAGAATAAAAATAGGTAATATAAACTAGTTTATTAAACTAAAATAAAAATTACATATATATTAAATTGTTTTAATACACATATTTAAATTGATTAATTTATTAAATAGTAGTAGTTAAATTCACACACTATACTTTAAAATTTAATATAAAACATGAATTTAATTTTCATATAATAAATAATTTAAATTAATTAATTTTAATAATATAAAATAAAAGAATAAATTTATGTATTAAAAGAGGAGAAAGAGTAGGAATGAAGAAAACCCACATTTTTTATAGGTATCGTTCATGGGTATAAAAAATGCATTGAAAAACATATTCTCATGTCTAAAGCTTCAAAACTTGTACAAAATAAGGGGTGGGTATCCCTTACCCATTCCCACCCTTATTCTCATCCCAATTCCCTTGATCCAAATGTCTTCTTAGGATAATAAATTTTTTTACACAAGTCTCCACCTTCTCTGTAACTTATTTCTAAAAATTTTCTACCATTCTCCTCCTCAAAAGTTCTTGGACACTACTCTTCCGGGTTATTTGGAATCATAAAGAATAGCAAGGTAACTTTGTTGGTAGTGTCATTTTTCTTGGAAAAGTTCTTGATCGTTGATAACGGTGGAAGAGGAAAGCTAGAGGAATCAAGAAATATGAGTTTTGATTTATTCTATTCCTCCTTTTTTCTAGCATGCTTATGGTTTTGTTTGAATATTTATCCTAAAAATGCACATTCTATTTTACTGTTTTTGTTTCTATAAAAATCGAATATCTAAATGTAAGACGTTTACATGCTTTCGTGGGAATTCGATTACTTTACACTAACGATATAATTGGAATTAGTTTTGAATGAGTATGATAAATCAATGATACCCTAATTCATACTTTAAATGACATTTGAAAGAGTGCCTATAAATATCGTGGCACTAATATATATTTGAAAGTGAACAAGGACTGATATAATGCATTTAATTATGTTTTGGATGAGTATTAATATACTATCTCTCAATACATCATTGTTTTTGTTTTTAGAATGAGTGCTTACCGTTATGGATGTATGTATGTCATTTTCAAAGAGTTTCTTAAATTACAACTCTGTTTTTGTTTTTAGAATTTTAATTAGGGATTCAATTTTTTTTTCTTCTTTGAAATAGGTGAAATCATAATAGAGAGATTGCGATAAATAAACATAAATTTCAAAAACCATAAAAAAACTAGGGTCCATTTGGTAACCATTTTGTCTTTTGTTTTTGAAATTTAGTCGATTTTCTTTCTTTCTTTTTTCCTTTTTAACAATGATTTGTAGCTTTTTAAGTATAATAATTGAATTCTCAGTCAGATTCCAAAAAATAAAATCAAGTTTTTTAAAAAATATTTTTTTAATTTTCAAAATTTGACTTGATTTTTTAAACTACCAATAAAAGTAGATAATAAAAGAAGAAATTTAAAGGTTAAAATAGTCTCTATAAACTTACTTTTTAAAAATAAAAAATAAAATAATTATCAAACGAAGATTAAATCATCCTCAAACAAAATCTAAAAAATCTATTAATGAGAAGTAATCTATTATAGTCCATAACTTTTAATAAATCTATATATATATATA